>NW_027254567.1:0-278875 GCF_044704955.1 Pristiophorus japonicus | reverse complement strand
CTCCCCCTCCCCCCACTCACTCGTTATCCTCCCCACTCACTCGTTCTCCCCCTCCCCCCCACTCACTCGTTCACGCACTACCCCCACCCCACACTTGTTCTATCTCTCCCCCCTCACCCACACTCACTCGTTCTCCCCCTCCCACCCCAACCCCCACTCGCTCATTCTCCCCCTCCCCCCCACTCGCTTGTTCTCCCCCTCCCCACTCACTCGTTCTCCCCACCCACTCCCCCCCCACTCACTCATTCTCCCCCTCCCCCCCACTCACTCGTTCTCCCCCTCCCCCCCACTCACTCGTTCTCGCACTACCCCCACCCCACACTCGTTCTATCTCTCCCCCCTCACCCCCACTCGCTTGTTCTCCCCCTCCCCACTCACTCGTTCTCCCCCCCCACTCCCCCCGCACTCACTCATTCTCCCCTCCACACCACACACTCATTCTCCCCCTCCCCCCCACTCGCTTGTTCTCTCCCTCCCCACTCACTCGTTCTCCCTCTCCCCCCACCCACTCGTTCTCCCCCACCCCCCTCACTCACTCACTCTCCCCCTCCACCCCCACTCACTCGTTCTCCCCCTCCCCCCACTCACTCGGTATCCTCCCCACTCACTCGTTCTCCCCCTCCCCCCCCCACTCGTTCTCCCCCTCCCCCACTCACTCGTTCTCCCCCTCCCCCCACTCACTCGTTATCCTCCCCACTCACTCGTTCTCCCCCTCCCCCACACTCACTCGTTCTCCCCCTCCCACCCCAACCCCCACCCGCTCTCCCCCTCCCCCTCCCCCCACTCATTCGTTCTCCCCCTCCCCCCTCTCACTCCCCCCCACCCACTCCCCCCACACCCCCCACTCACTCCCCCCTACCCCCCCACTCCCACTGCCCCACCACCCGCCACCCACTCTCTCCCTCACCCCCACCACCCACTCCCCCCTCACTCCCCCCTCCCCCCACTCCCTCCCCACCTCCCCCCCGACTCCCTCCCCCCCACTCCCAGCCCCTCTCCCACGGAGACGCACCAACCTCTGCAGCTTCAAACTGTTGAGTGCGGTCCTTCTGTTGCCTGTGCATGCGCGGGTCAGCTTTGACCCCGGAATGGCGGGAGAATGGCGGGAGAATGGCGGGAGAATGGCGGGAGAATGGCGGGAGAATGGCGGGAGAATGGCGGGAGAATGGCGGGAGAATGGCGGGAGAATGGCGGGAGAATGCGCAGACAAGCGTTTGCGGCCCTGTCACACAACGGTTCAGCTTCCCTTTATACAGGAAAGCTGATCCCGACTTTGGCCCCGCTGCGCTCCGCTCCCGCACCGCATCGCCGCCGTCGACATGGACCGTCCGAAAACCTCGGGAGCGCGCACCAGCAGCATTCCGGCCGTGGGAAAGACCCAACCGCCCCAATACCGCGTAGGATCGGGCGCGGGCGATCTCCAGGCAATTTCTAGCCCACAGGCAGCTTATTTATGAAGGGTATTGGTAGAAAGTTAGATTACACAATAAACACTGAGAAAGGCAGAAATCGGCCAAGGGAGGGTTTGCAGCCATGTTTGATAGTGACAGAGAATAAACAGACAGTGCTCCCCACACAGCCCACCCACTCCTTGCAGATGGATATTAGGTTTTGAAGTACATGGAGTTCTTTGTGGACTCTGCTTTCTGCTTCACCAAACTGAGGATAAGAGAGGATTCCCTGAGACAGGTGGGTGAACATGTTGGTGGTGCAACAAACTGTACCAAGGGGTGGTGGGCGCTGGGTTTGTGCCCACAGCAAGTCCTCAATCGCCACTGGGCTGTCGGGGAGGGAGGGGATCTGACAGGAGATAGACCCTTCCCCACAGGGAGTAACACCCCTCCCCCGACCACTGCCGGTTTAATGTGGGCGGGCCCGGGGGGATTGCAGCCAACCTGCTCATAGGAGGTGGGGGGTTCATTTAAATATTATAATGCGGCTGGCATGCCTCAGATTTAACCTCCATTTCAAATGTAACCCTGGCTGGTCGGGTTTCTCAGGCCTCGGGGAATCAACCAGCGAAAGTACGGCGAGACCTGCTGGATCCAGGAGGTAAGTGCCGATCCAGCATCCCTGCCTCACCCACATCCCCGCCCCGTGATAGGAGACCTCCCCCAAGGCCTCCAATCCACCTCCGAGGGCTCCCATCCCCCCTATCCCACAGGCCTCGCATTACCCCCATGAGGCCTACAAATCCCCTCCTCCCCCGAAGTTTCCGATTACCTCACGAGGCAACGATTCTCACCTCGCCCCCGCCCATCCCGGCCTGCCATTCTTACAATCCCCCTCCCCCTCCCCCTCCCCCAATGTCCCGCCCAGGATCACTCCCTCCTCCCCCTCCCCCGATGCCCCGCCCAGGATCACACTCCCTCTCCCTCCCCGCCATGCCGCGGCCAAATCCCTTCCCCCTCCCCTTTCCCCCTTTTGCCTATTTTGGGTCTGCGAATTTTTGGACTTCAGACTCATTTCCAAACACACTACGAACGCATACATTACAATAATTTTGTTCTGATGGTCCCTAATACATGTAGAGGTATCGCATCGCCTTGGCTGCTTTCGTTCTGACATCTTGCTCGTGATCTGACAGCAAGGCAATAATCTGCTCACAAATCTGAGCTGCAGACTGTGATGTGTAATAATGTGGTGGGGCATTGTACATGAGGAAAGCGAGGAATGTCAATGCGTTCCCTCTGACCGCAGGAAGCACATCCCTTAGGAAGGCGGCACAGCTCCTTATGTACAAGGGGATCTGGTTGTCCAAGTCTTTGGCAATGTGCCTGGAGATGTTGCTTAAATAGTTCTCATAATCCAGGGTGGTCTCCTCCGAGGAAAGTTCTTGGAACATCTTGGATATGTTTGCTGACTCCATTACTGGAGCGTAGGAATTCAGCACGGATTTGCAGACGTTGGTGACTTCAATGCTCTCAGCGTTGAGATGTAGCAGCAAGCGGATCAAGGTGGACTTGATGTGCTCCATATGTGGAGGGTTCATTTCCACACTCCCAAATCTTATTAGCTTGCCAAGAACGTTAAACGCCGCAGCTCTCATTGTCTCATGCTGATGTTCCAAGTAAGGCTGAACTGCCAGTGCCACATCACCAAGAATGGGATTTGTATAATCCTCCTGGAGCTGACCCAGAACTTTGCACATGCTCGACATTGCCTCAACTGCAATGAGATTCTCGGGTTTGGACTTCTGGTCAATCACAGATAACATTGTGGACAACAGTTTGGTGCAGTATGTGTCTATCCGTTGAGAAGCTCCAATTGCAGCATTTCCCAAACCTTGTACAGCGAGCCATTGGACAATTGGGGACTCATCAAGCAAACATCGAAACAAACTCTCCAGAAGGGTATCCATCAGCAACAAGTCCCACACCACGGAATGATTTAAAAGCTCCCCAAAGAAGGCAGCTATTGTGATCCTCTGACTCTCTCCTATGTTGACAAGGCAAGGAGTGAGGTGCTCCACAATGCTGATCAGATGCGGGGCAGCACACGCGGTCAATGTGCTTGCCAGCAGTGTAACCCCCTCATGGTGCTTTCTTGGGCTCACGATGAGATCCCAACCTCCCATTTCTCTCATGATGCGATCATCTCCCTTTCCCTGTGACAGGACAGCTCGAAGAATCTCAGCTGAGTAATGGCAAGCGTCGGCATAATTCAGTCTTAGAGCAGGGCCGAAGGTGTTCCCAGCCTTTGGAATTGTCAGAAAGTTGGTCGGAAAGCGAACCCAGACACTGAAGCTGAGATGAATCAGAAGGGTGCTGACTAACTGGGGGTAGAGAATGTTTATCACGTGCCCTGAGTCAGGCTCACATACCACATCACGAAGAGCACAGAGGACAGCTAAAGACTGCTGAGTTGCTGAATCTTTTGTATCTGTGACATGGCAATATCTGCCGTCATCATACAATGATTTGATGTTGTTCAGTAAGAATTTGGCCGGTGCTAATGCATTACGTGTCAGGAGGGATCGCCATATGTCACAAATATATCCATCAAATGGAATGGGGTAAGTGAGGAGAGCGGACAAAACTGCTGGCAGATGGTGTGAGGCCAGAATGGAGATTGAATGCGTCACTGCATTTCTCACCCGCGGCTCAGTAATTGAACGCAAGTGACGGCTCAATACTTTGATTGTTCCCCAAACGTCTGCAAGGGTGGTTCCACGTGTTGTAATGAGGACATTTGTCACAATAGAAGCTGTGCAGGAAATGTTCCGGTGCTTGTCTGTCAGCCCTTTAAAAACTGTGAAGAGTAGAGTGTTCAACTGCTCATGGGCTATGCACTTGGATAAAACGTTACCGACAGCAGTGCAGGTTTGAAAGAGGGCCTGACTGGTAAATTGCTTCAATCCGCCTTTGATGGCTTTCAGATGCTCCACTTCCTTATCTTGATGACCCACTGGAAAGCCTTCAAGGTGTAACTGGATATACAGCAATCCATACAAGCTTTTAATGGCTGCCTCCCTTACAACATGCGATGGATCTGCACATTGAAGCCCCACACATCCAATAATCCTCACCAAGTTATGGGATGGCATCTTATTGCTAACTTGCAGTTTCTCCAGGTAAAATGTCACCAGCTGTAAAGTGCTCTCCATTGCCTTTTCTCGCTCATGGTTCCGTGTGGATTGGATCTCAGTCTCCATGGTTTTAAATACAGAATGAAGCCCATCAGGAGACAGATCCAAAAGTAAGCATTGCTTCAGGAGACCCTGCACAGAGGCCATTGTGTCGGTGTGAAGCTTCTGTCTCTCTGCCATGTCCATGTTTGTACTTTGGTCGGCAGTGCTGCTCTCCCAATCTGGCAAACTGAAGACACGATTCAAACAGATGCTAATCAGCTCAGTCTCACTGCTCAGTGAAGGCTGCAGTTTGATGAGAGCTGCACAGGCGTCCATGGCAGACTTTCGAACCCAAGTGCTCAATATCTCCTTTGGTTCGGCAGTGATCAGCTCCTGCATGCAACTCAGCAATTCTGCCTTTCTGCTCAGAGTGTAGGGTGGGTGTTCTTCGCTGGGTTGGAGAGCTTTGGCCAACAGTGTCACAGTGTTTGTCAAACTTAATTTCAGTGTCAAGTCCTTCACCTTGGATTTCAGTCCAAACATCTTGGTGTTGAAAAGAGCCAACACATTGTGCAGAATGTCGGTCTCGATTCTGGGCAGAATGAGGTCCCGAGGACAACGTGACATAATCTGCCCATAGCATAAAATGAGCGTGCTTTTAACTTTCATTATGTGATTGTCAACCTGGTGAAAGGGACTTGATATGCACAAACGATTGAACTCCATGAAAGCCTTCAGTGTGGTGAGTGTGGTATCTAAGTGTGTTACAGCACAGTCACCAATTCCAGCGGCTACCCTGTCTCTCTCGAAATCTTCATTGTGCTCAACACTCTGAAGCATCTGATGAAGACTTTTACTGACGATGTCTTTGTCTTGGGTCAGTCGGAGCACTCTCCCTAAACACTTGTACAGAAAAGCCCTCTCTGTTGGATACAGGCGATAGGTGTGAATGCAGTGGGTCATTTCTGCAATGAGCTGGGTGATCCACACCTTATCCGCGATTGCCTCCAGAGTCTGGGACACAACCCCCAACAGTTTCTCTTCCCACTCATTCTGGAGATTGGGCTTCTCTGAATTCTCCTCCAGAAAGTTACATAACATTGGGAATTCCTTGTCCCATACTCTCACTGTTGCTGGGTGGATGTCCATTGCCAGGAGATATAGTAAGCCCAGAGCAGGAACACCTCTGCCTTTTCCATGGCACAGAGAAGAAGACACAATCAATAGCCGCGTCAGCAGTGTACGAGGCCCAGGAAGATTTGGATAGTCCTCGTAATTAAGAACAAATTGTGTATTGCTGGCCATCAGTCTCTTTATTCCAACGCAATATGAGGAACCACAGACTATTGTAAAGGCTTCAGTGTACTTTACTGTGATCACAAACTCCAGTAGGTAGGACCAGAGGACATCGCCAATCGGTAAAGTTCCCACCATCAATTTCAGCAATCCTTCGCACTGTCTCCTTAAATCCTTATCCGTAACCACGGCCGCCATTACGCTGCAGAACTCCTCTTCGCTTTCAGTACTCTCCTCGTTCTCCTCGGTGGGCAGAGCACACTGTTGGATGATAAATTCCACCAGCTGCTTTCCTCCCTCTCGCTCCAAGTAATTGTGACAGGCCATGGTGTATATTACCTGGGCAAGGATTCCCTTCACTCTGTTACTCCCAGTTAAAAGTGATCGTCGCACACAATTCAGAATCTGATCCTTCTGACTCTCCATGTTTGAAGGGACAGTATCGAGAAGGTACTTCAGCACGGCCAGTGCCCCGAGTTGAATTTGCTCATTGTCAATTGCCAGTTGCATCCGAAGGATCTCTAGTATCTGGCTTGTAAATGCCGGAGCTAGAACTCTGAAGCAGCAAAGGATTTCATTTAGCTGCTTCTCAGAAAAGGTGTTTTGGGGTTGTTCCATCACAATACAGATCTGCTCATGGAAAGTGATCAGCAGAATCTGCATTTGTGTCACGAGTACTTCACTGTTCCTCTCGATGGCAGTGCGCAGGACACTGCACAGACACCGAGTGACAGAAACATGGGGAAAGGTTTCCTGGTACACCAAGAGAAGGGTTGGAATTAAGCTGGGGAGCTCCTTGTCCAGTTTGTCATTGGGTAGTAGCTGGATTATCTGGGCGACTGTTTCTAGTATTGCTCTGCTCACCTTGGGCTCTTTCATGGGCAGCCAGGAATTCAAAAGCAGATCGTAAGCCGCAGAAATCTCATGAAAGAACATCTTCTTCTCAAGTTTAGGTTTTCTGGTCCCCTCTGGGTTTGACAGGTACATTTGAATGCTCTCACTAAAAAGCCCCAATGAAACACAGAGAGTCCACTTCATTTCCCCATCAGTTACTCTATGCAATGTGGGGAGCATGTTTCTCAAGACAGGCTTGAGCCGAGGTACCAAGCAATGCACGTTTGCTCTACACAGCCTTGCCAGTGTCAGCACCATGTAGAAATATGCTTGGGTCCATGGTTGGCACCCCGACTCGATGTGCTTGAAAATTTCAATGGGAAACCTGGCACCCAGACTAACCAGGAGGCAACTTGCCGCTTCCTGATGGTCAACATGCTCTGATCTGATCATGTTCATCAAAGCCAAGTTGCTCAGTTTTTTAGCCAGCCGTGTGTGTAAGTGTCCAAGGTTATCCTTTATTACCAACGTCATCGCCGTTAGTAAGGCCCAACGTGGGGCCGGCCGCAACTTGTTTTTGGTCAGATACTTATGGCAGTACGTAAGGACGTATTTATGATTGATCCTTCCCAGTTCTTGCAGTGACTCAGTTAATCTCATTGGAACAAAGTCATCTTCATCAGAAAACAGACTGATAATCATGGCCATCGAACACTTTATTCTGTTTGTCACCATTTTGCTGGAATTCAATCACTTCTCTTGTTTCACACAATGTGTCCTAGTGATAAACAGACTTGTAACAACACAGAGCTCTCTGCTTTTACTCACCGATTATCACCAGTATTGCTGCTGTTATGTTGTCGATTTGATATTTCGACCTGTATTTGTCTCGACCCGAACACGGGCTCTTTCTCTCCTGTGAATGGAACTTCTCACACACAGAGATGTCCGTCCTATGCAGACCTTTCTTTGTAGATTCCTAATTCGATGGTCTTGAATTAATTTAATGCTTTAAAGCTTTTGGTTGATTGCTTTGAAAAAAATTCTTTGAAAAACTCTCTCCCTCCTTCTCCTCGTGGTCAAACACAAAGTTTAACTGCTGGATGACCAAGCAGCCGACAGCTTTATGTGGAAAAGGCACCGTGTCATTATTTCCTGCTTTTGTGAAGTCACGAATTTCATTGTGACGTCTTGTGACTCGAGCTGTCACATGACCAGCCAGGTGATGACCTCACTGGTGAGGGTGAGCTCACAATTGATTGAGTCGTGTATCTATGGGTTGATTGTTAAACTGCTTTTACAATGATTGTTCAGAAAGCTAATGATCAATAATACAGATTGAAGTGCAGAATGTATCAATGTGTGTTACTGACAGGGAGCACGGACCCTCCATGCCTCAGATTCCCATTATGAGCTCCCAACGGGTGAAGCTCAACACTGGGAGTCTGAGCCTGTAATATCTCCCTTACACAGCACCATTGCCGGGGTTCAGCTCCAAGCATTAACCATGGGCTATATGGATTGCAGTCAGGTGTATCAGTTATACCAGGGTTTCAATTCTTTCTCCGAGCGACTATTGGCCACGCTGCCCACCTGCAGCATCAGAAATGGTTGTGACCCCATCAGAATGGACCAATAGTGTAAGGGTGAGCCCCAGGGCACGCACAGCAATGTTTGCTCATCTCTGGCCTCATTTCTGCAACTGTGCTTGAGGTAGATTCATAAGAACATAAGAACATAAGAAATAGGAGCAGGAATCGGCCATACGTCCTCTCAAGCCTGCTCCGCCATTTAATCCGATCATGGCTGATCCGATCATGGACTCAAGCTCACTTCCCTGCCCACTCCCCATAACTCTTTAGTCCCTTATCGGTTCAGAGACTGTCTATCTTTGTCTTAAATTTATTCAATGACTCAGCTTCCACAGCTCTCTGAGGCAGCGAATTCCACAGATTTACAAACCTCAGAGAAAAGAAATTCCTCCTCATCTCAGTTTTAAATGGGCGGCTCCTTATTCTAAGATTATGCCCCCTAGATCTAGTCTCTCTCATCAGTGGAAACATCCTCTCTGCATCCACCTTGTCAAGCCCCCTCATAATCTTATATGTTTCGATAAGATAACCTCTTATTCTTATTAATTCCAATGAATAGAGGCCCAACCAACTCATCTTTTCCCCATAAGACAACCCCCTCATCTCCGGAATCAACCTTGTGAACTTTCTCTGAACTGCCTCCAAAGCAAGTATATCCTTTCTTAAAAATGGAAACCAAAACTGCACGCAGTATTCCAGGTGTGGCCTCACCAAAACCCTGATAAACTGTAGCAAAACTTTACTGCTTTTATACACCATCCCCTTTGCAATAAAGGCCAAGATTCCATTGGCCTTCCTGATCACTTGCTTTACCTGCGTACAAACCTTTTGTGTTTCTTGCACAAGTACCCCCAGGTCCCGCTGTACTGCAGCAATTTGAAATTTTTCTCTATTTAAATAATAACTTGCTCTTTGATTTTTTTTTCTGCCAAAGTGCATAACCTCACACGTTCCAACATTACACTCCATCTGCCAAATTTTTGCCCACGCACTTAGCCTAACTATGTCATTTTGCAGGCTTTTTGTGTCCTCCTCACACATTGCTTTTCCTCCCATCTTTTTATCGTCAGCAAACTTGGCTATGTTACACTCAATATCTTCTTCCAAGTCATTAATATAGATTGTAAATAGTTGGGGTCCCAGCACTGATCCCTGCAGCACTCCCCTAGTTACTGATTGCCAACCCGAGAATGAACCATTTATCCCGACTCTCTGCTTTCTGTTAGTTAGCCAATCCTCCATCCATGCATATATATTACTCCCAAACCCCTGAACTTTTATCTTGTACAGTAACAGTTTATGTGGCACCTTGTCAAATGCCTTCTGCAAGTCCAAATACACCAAATGGACTCCAACATTTTCCCAACCACAGATATTTGGCTAACTGGTCTATAATTTCCTGCTTTTTGTCTGCCTCGCTTTTTTAAATAGGGTCATTACATTTGCATTTCTCCAATCAGCTGGGACCTCCCCAGAATCCTGGGCATGTTGGTAAATTACAACCAATCCATCATCTATCCCTGCCTTTACTTCTCTTAAGACCCTAGGATGCAGACTCTCCACTGTGATGGATGTCGTGCATGAGTTCAATATGATGCACTCGATCCACTTCGAGTATGCATCGACTACGATCAGGAACATTTTCTCCATGAACGGGCCCGCATAGTCTACGTGAATGCGTGACCATGGCCTGGTGGGCCAAGGCCATGGGCTGAGTGGAGCCTCCCTGGGGGCATTGCCCAGTTGGGCACACATCGTGCACTTGCGAACCCAGTGTTCCAGGTCTGAGTCAATCCCCGGCCACCATACATGTGACCGGGCAATGGCCTTCATTAACACGATGCCAGGCTGTTCGCTGTGGAGTTCCCTGATGAATGCTTCCCTTCCTTTCTGGGGCATGACTACCCGGCTGCCCCATAACAGGCAGTCGGCTTGAATGGAGAGCTCATCCATCCGTCTCTGAAACAGCCTGACTTCCTCGGGGCACGCCCTGTGTGCGTGCGCCCAATTCCCAGTCAGGACACATTTCTTTCTCATGGATAGGAGGGGATTCCTGTTGGTCCAGAGTTTGATCTGTCAGGCTGTGATGGGGGTGCCCGCATTGTCAAAAGCCTCAACGGCCATGACCATCTCGGCGCTCTGCTCCGACGCCCCCACGGTGGTGGCCAGTGGGAGTCTGCTGAATGCGTCAGCGCAATTTTCGGTGCCTGGCCGGTGCCGTATGGTGGAGTCATACGCAGCCATCGCTGTATGCGAGCTGACGCGTTAGCGTTGACAACCTTGGTGTCAGACAACAGGGATGTTAACGTCTTGTGATCCGTCTCCAGCTCGAACTGTCTGCCGAAAAGGCACTGGTGCATCTTTTTCACACCGTACACACACGCGAGTGCCTCCTCCTCGATCGTGCCGTTTCCATGCTCTGCCTGGGAGAGCGACCTGGAGGCGTAAGCCACTGATTGGAGTCGGCCGTCATCGTTACCCTGATGCAATACACACCCAACTCCGTAGGATGATGCATCGCATGTTAAAACCAGTTTTTTACAGAGCTCATGCAAAGTCAACAGTTTGTTGGAACACAACAGGTTCCTCCCCTTATTGAAAGCCCGTTCTTGACAATCCCTCCAAAACCATTCACAACCTTTATGGAGGAGCATGTGTAATGGCTCCAACAATGTGTTTAAGTTCAGCAGAAAGTTCCCAAAATAGTTCAAAAGTCCCAGGAATGATCGCAACTCCGACGTGTTGCCGGGACTGGGCGCCCGGCGAATCGCCTCAGTTTTTGATTCAGTGGGCCGGATCCCGTCTGCGGCAACTCTCCTGCCCAGGAACTCGACCTCTGGGGCCAAAAACACACGCTT
The DNA here is from genome assembly GCF_044704955.1 of Pristiophorus japonicus. Classification (NCBI taxonomy): domain Eukaryota; kingdom Metazoa; phylum Chordata; class Chondrichthyes; family Pristiophoridae; genus Pristiophorus; species Pristiophorus japonicus. Next base: position 267,725 of record NW_027254567.1, on the reverse strand, counting down.
GGCCTTTTTCAGCCGCAAACCTACCCAATCCAATCGGCGTAGCACCTCCTCCAGGTTGCGGAGGTGTTCCTCGGTCTCACGACCCATTATAAGGATGTCGTCTTGGAATACGACCGTTCCAGGGATGGACTTGAGCAAGCTTTCCATGTTTCGCTGAAAGATAGCCTCTGCCGAACGAATGCCAAACGGGCACCTGTTGTAGACAAATAATCCTTTGTGCGTCGTGATGGTGGTCAGAAGCTTGGAATTTTCCGCCAGTTCCTCAGTCATGTCGGCCGAAGTGAGGTCCAGCTTCGTGAACAGCTTTCCACCTGCCAGTGTGGCAAAGAGGTCCTCCGCTCTCGGAAGCAGCTATTGGTCTTGCAGCGACACTCGGTTGATGGTGGCTTTGTAGGCGCCACAAATCCTAACCGAGTCATCTGCTTTGAGGACGGAAACGATGGGACTTGTCCAGTCGCTGAATCCAATGGCCGAAATTATGCCCTCTCTGAGCAGCCTGTCCAGTTCACTTTCAATTTTCTCACGCATCACGTACGGCACCGCTCTGGCTTTGTGGTGCACTGGTCTGGCGTCCGGAGTGTGCGTATCACTACTTTAGTGCCCTTGAACGTACCGACACCGGGTTAAAACAGTGACGCGAATTTTTGCAAGACCTGCGAGCATGAACTTCGCTCCACGGATGAAATGGCGTGCACATCCCCCCATTTCCAATACATCTCAGCTAGTCAACTCCTTACCAAAAGTGCCAGGCCATTTTCTGGAACAATCCAGAGTGGCAGCCGGTTCTGTAATCCATTATGCGTTACCATCAAGTTTGCGCTGCCCAGCACTGGGATGATCTCTTTGGTGTTCGTACGTAGCTGCGTCTCAATGCGTTCCAGTTTGGGCCTGCTAGCTCTGTGTGACCATAGTCTCTTAAACTGTTGGGCGCTCATGAGAGACTGGCTAGCTCCCGTATCCAGCTCCATGTGCACCGGGATGCCATTCAGTAAGATTTTCATCTTCATGGGTGGTGTTTTAGTGTATGAGCTGTGGTCGTCAGCCACATGAACTCTTTGAACTTCCGCATCCATGGTTGTTCCCCAGGCCTCATCCTGCATTGCAGACCCCTCGTCTGGTTCCTCTGTCTCGCAGACTAGCCTCGCTACTGCCTTTTTGCACATCCTGGCCAAGTGTCCACTGACATTACAAATCCTACAGGTGTAAAGCTGGAACCTGCAGCTTTTGGCAGTGTGTTATTGCTGTTAACAAAAGGACTATTCCCAGGCATTCCTCTCTAATGGCCCGTTTAGCTGTTTCTAAGCACTCTGAATGGTCCCATCACGGGATGCATTGTTCCTCGTGATGACATGAATTGCCGATCCCCTTTCCATTGTCCCTGTTGTGGGCCCACCCTGGAGCTTGTTGCTGCCTGGGCAGTGTTGAATTTCCCTTGCCTGTCTGCCTGGGCGGTGTCGAATTGCCCTTGCCTGCCTGCGGTTCTGTGTTCTGGGTTCTGTATCACTTTACAACATTAACTTCCTGGTTCATCGCAACGTTAAAACCAGGGCTGCGTGTGTAAATTAGCTTGGTCTCCTCTTCCCCTGCCATAAAGGTCTGAGCTATCAACGCTGCCCCTTCTAAAGTCAGGTCCTTGCTCTTTATAAGCTTCCTGAAAATGCCAGCATGATTAATGCCCTCAATGTAAAAGTCCCTTAATATCTCCCCACTGCAGACATCGGAGAACTTACAGAGACTGGCCAAACGCCGCAGTTCCGCCACCAAGTCCGAGACGTTTTGACCCTCCAGACGCCGGTGAGAGTAGATCCGGTGCCAGGCCATGTGTCCACTACTTGCCGGCTTGAGATGCTCACTGATCAGCTGGCTGAGCTTTTCGAAAGACTTGTCCACTGGCTTTTGGGGTGCGAGCAGGTCTTTTATCAGCGCATACGTCTGTGCACCACAGCTGGTCAGTAGATGCGCCCTCCGCTTGTCAGCCGCTGTCTCTTCCAGCCAGTCCTTTGTGACAAAGCTCTGCTGGAGTCTTTCCACAAAGTCGTCCCAGTCCTCACCCACACAGTCGCGTTCCTCTGTGCCACCGGTGGCCATCCTCGTGGTTCGGTGATTCCCGTTTCTCGTCGCCACATGTAGTGTCTCTGCACCTTGTTACAAACTCACACGAGGCATGTATATAGCAGACACGGTCACTCTGTGACCTTCACTTTATTCCCAGGATCAAAGAGTGCTGACCCTGGGTGGGACCTCGCTCATTGAATGTATTCAAATCACAGATAGATAGATTTTTAACCAATAAGGGAATTCAGGGTTATGGGGAGCGGGCGGCTAAGTGGAACTGAGTCCACGGCCAGATCAGCCATGATCTTTTTAAATGGCGGAGCACGCTCGAGGGGCTAGATGGCCTACTCCTGTTCCTAATTTTTATGTTCTTATGTTCTTATCCTTTTTTAAATATGGAAACCAAAACTGTACTAAGTACTCCAGGTGTGGCCTCACCAATACCCTCTATAACTGTAGCAGGACTTCCCAGCTTTTTTATTCCACTCCCTTTGCAATAAAGGCCAAGATTCCAATGGCTTTCCTGATCACTCGCTTGACCTGCAGATTAACCTTTTGTTTTTCTTGCACAAGTACCCCAAGACCCCGCTGTACTGCAGCACTTTGCATTCTCTCTCCATTTCAATAATAACCTGCTCTTTGGTTTTTTTCTGCCAAAGTGCATGACCTTACACTTTCCAACATTATATTCCATCTGTCAAATTTTTACCCACTCACTTAGCTTGTCTATATCTTTTTGCAGATTTTTTGTGTCCTCCTCACACGTTGCTTTTCCTCCCATCTTTGTATCATCAGCAAACTTGGCTGTGTTACAATTGGTCCCTTCTTCCAAGTCCTTAATATAGATTGTAAATAGTTGGCGTCCCAGCACTGATCCCTGCGGCACACCACCAGTTACTGATTGCCAACCCGGAATAAACCATTTATCCCGACTCTCTGTTTTCTGTTTGGTAGCCAATCCTCTATCCATGCTATTATATTACCCCCAACCCCGTGAACTTTTATCTTGTGCAGTAACTTTTTATGTGGTACCTTGTCAAATGCTTTCTGGAAGTCCAAATACACAACATCCACTGGTTCCCCTTTATCCACCCTGTTCATTACATCCTCAAAGAACTCCAGCAAATTTGTCAATCATGACTTGCCCTTCATAAATCTATGCTGACTCTGCCTGACCGAATTTTGCTTTTCCAAATGTCCTGTTATTGCTTCTTTAATAATGGACTCCAACATTTTCCCAACCATAGATGTTAGGCTAACTCATCTATACTCTCCTGCTTTTTGTCTGCCTCCTTTTTTAAATAGGGGCGTTACATTTGCAGTTTTCCAATCTGTTGGGACATCCCCAGAATCCAGGGAACTTTGGTAAATTACAACCAATGCATCCACAATCCCTGTCGCTAATTCTCTTAAGACCCTCAGATGCAATTCATCAGGTCCAGGGGATTTGTCTGCCTTTAGTCCCATTATCTTACTGAGTACCACCTCCTTAGTGATTGTGATTGTGTTACGTTCCTCCCCGCTATAGCTCCTTGACTTTCCACTGTTGGAATATTGTTCATGTCCTCTGCCGTAAAGATTGATACAAAATGTTTGTCTTTTTCTGGCCGAGTCATAGAATATAAGAGCAGGGAGCTTATGCTTCAATTCTATAATACTTTGTTTCGGCCACAGCTGGAGTACTGCATGCAGGAGATTTACAAGGATGCTGCGTGGAATGGAGAATCTTAATTATGAGGACAGATTGGATAGGCTGTGTTTCTTCTCATTGGAACAGAGAAGGTTGAGAGGAGACCTCATTGAGGTGTACAAAATATTGAGGGGCCTGGACACAGTGGATAGTAAGGGCCTATTTCCATTGGTGGAGGGGTCTATTACGAGGGGGCATAGTTTTAAGTTGGTTGGTGGAAGGTCAGGAGGGGATTTGAGGTGGGCGGGGGACTTCTTTCTGCAGAGGGTTGTGTGGATCTGGAACTTGCTGCCTGGAAGAGTGATGGATGCAAAAACCCTCACCACTTTTAAGAGATGGTTGGATGGGCACTTAAAGTGCCGTAACCTGCAGGGTTACGGACCTAGAGCTGGTAATTGGGATTAGATGGGATGACCTTTTGTTGGACGGCACAGATATAATGGTAAGTACTGCGTGGAATAGAATACGGCCAGGGTGATCTCCTGGAGTAGTTTCGATCGCCTGGATGGGTCGGAGAGGAATTTTCACAGATTTATTCTCCATAAATTGGCCTGGGTTTTTATCTGGTTTTTGCCTATCCCAGGAGATCACACGACTCCGGTTGGGGTGGACTGCAGAATGTTTCAGTGTAAGGTGTGTCGCAGTTGTGTGCGGTGGACTGGTTGGGCTGGGTGCTCTTTGCCTTTCCGTCATCATTCATAGGTTTATATGTAACCTTTAGGGCTGCTGACCAAGGGCTATGCAGCTCGTTGTCAGCCGGCGTGGACACGATGGGCCGAAATGGCCTCCTTCTGCGCTGTAAATTTCTATGTTTCTATCTTTCTAAAACATTGGTGGGAGTTGTCTATTGGCGTCCAAACAGTAATGGTAATGTAGGGGACGGCATCAAAGAGGAAATTAGAGAAGCATGTAACAAGGTTACTGTGGTGTATGCAGCACTCAAATCACTGACTCTACACAGTCTGGTGTTGTAGTAACTGCTGTGACCTTAGTCGTTTATTGTGTAACTCCAGAGTGCCTCTCAGGTGTGGTGGGCAGCCTTTTATACTCTGTCTTGCAGGTATTTTTGGGTCTCGCACCACAGCGCCCTCTGTGGCACATCATTGTAACTATACATAAAATGTACCAGGACAATACACTAAGTTCACTAACCGCGGGGAGAGAGTAGGTGCTTCCGCGGCCCCACTGTGCTAACATGGAAGATAACACGATGGGGATGTGGGGTGGTGGGTGGAGATCAGTGACATGTTTGTGTAAAGGGCAGCGGAGGAGAAGGACTGACAGCTGTCAGTGAGGGACAGAAGTTGTTTAAGGTGAGCCAACACATTCCCGATCAGCACAGAAGGCATTCACTGGTCAGCTGCACTCTGCTGTACTTCTGGTCAGAGCGGTTTCTGCAGTGGAGCCGTTATCACGTTTGCTTTCCACGTGAAAGGATCCCGTGCAGGAAGATTATGTTTAAACTTGCTGTGGATGAACAGCCATGGGCGAGTTTATTCTCCTGTCAAAAGGGTGACAGTGGCTTCTCCCTTATTCTTTAATTGCTCTTTATTTCACTTCACTTAATAGATATATTTGAGTGAGAGAAATTGTTCCAGAGTGTCGCCCACTTCATCTTTTGTTCCCTTTTAAACACTAGAAACTGAGACAGGGGAATAAATACAGAAAACAAAGCCGAGGGATAGAGACAAGAGGAAGAGAGAAGGGGAAATACTGTCCCCACCCAGAACTAATGCAGAAACCCCTCTGCTGCGCTCGGGGTGGCCACCCACAGCCTGGATACACTAACGTCCCAACAGCTCATTGACTGTCGGAGTGGGACCGTGCGGCGCTTCAGAAGACAGGTCGAAAAAGCAAAGTCACTGATTCGATCTCATGTGCTCCTTCTGCCAAGATTAGCTACACACAAAAAATGCTTTTATAAAAGTTACACCTGATCTCCAGGTTTGTCAAAAAGTTAGCTCGTTGGTCAAGGGGTATGATTCTCGTTTCTGGCTTGTTAATTGAAATTTGCGAGAGATCCCGGCCGAGCCCATTATTCTGCCGCGAATTTTGAAATTGCATCGAACTTTTGCAAAGAAGGACTTACATTTCTGCAGTGCCTTTTAGGAACTTATGTCGCCCCAAAGCACTTTACAGCCGTTGAGTTATGTTTGAAGTGTTGTAGTGTGGGGAAAGATGTGCCCAAATCACCCCACACGAACCTCAACTCATTGCGAAGGAATTCGGTGCAAATAATCAGATGCCTCAGGGACTTAGACTTTCTTTGAATGAGTTCTGCTTGTACCTGCATTCAAGCTTGAAACAGCAACTGGGCTTCCATCTCACGGGAGCAGCGTGTAGCGGTTAGTGAGTAGGTGACGAGGTTTGGGTTTGATGTGCGTCGCTTTCAATCTTTGAAATTTCACCAAGCAAAGAAATGATGAATCCAACTGTCCCTGTCAGCATTTTGTTTAAGTTGAATCACAGGAATATCTGCAGTCAGGGGCTGAAAATGAATTAAAACATAAGACTGGCTTCGGGACAATCAGAATACTTCGTCACAGACAAGGCACCGGAAGGCTGGAAGGTAGATCACACCGGTTGTGGGAGAGCTGGTTGGCGGTGACATGGAAGTGTCTGCAGTGTGCGGGACCAGACTGCTTCCACACATCCACAATGAATGTCCCTCCATTTATTTGGGAAAACTACAACTGAGAGTGGACAAGTTCCATACCGGTCGGAGCAATCTGAAGCTTTAACTGACTGACACACTGGTTTGGGATGTCTTGCAATGTACATTTAAGTTAGTCTCTGTGGCGCAATCGGTTAGTGCGTTTGGTTATTAACCAAAAAGTTGGTGGTTCGAGCCCACCCAGGAGCAAAGCATTAAACTGTTATTTGGTGCCGCACAATTCCAGGTTGTCATTGTGCATTTTGGCTGCACGAATATATTCTGCAAACATTGCCAGCTGTGCTGCTATCCAGTGAGTTCCCACTCTAATACTTTTAGGAACATTCATTTCATGTAATAACAATTTTTTGCATGGATCATGTTCCTCCATCCAGTCCACCAGAAATAAATTACGTTATTGGGTTTAAAGGAAATGGTGGAAATTGTCTGACCTATCGTTGTGGCTTTGCTCAGATTCTGAGTTTCAACAGTCAACAGTTTGCGAAGGATTACCTCATGGCCAATGCCAAGCACAAAAAGTGTCTCAGCATTCGTTTTGGAATCCCTCAAATTTGCAATGTCCTGCGAGGCGCCTTAATTCGACGACATAGCTCGCCACTTCCTGGCCCTCCGACCGTTGGCACGTGTAGAACCGATACCTCGCCATCAGATCGCTTTCTTTAGGATTTAGATGCTCGCAGACCAGTGTACACAATTCTTCAAAGGATTTAGTTGTTGGTGTCACCAGAGCTAGAAGATTCTTCATGAGGCCATAGGCTGCTGCCCCACAGACGGTAAGGAGGATCGCCCTTCATTTGGCAGCGTTCTCGTCCCCTTCCAGCTCGTTGGCCACGAAGTATTGGTCGAGTCTCTCCACGAAGGCTTCGCAATTGTCCACTTCTGAGAACTTCTCCAGGATACCAACTGGTCTTTGCATTTTCACGTGGTTGTTCATTGTCTCGTCGCCAATTGTTATGCTCATAATAAAGGATGAAACTGAGTACTGTGAACAATGAGTAATTGTGACCTTAGCTCCTGTAGTAAGACTCCAGAGTGCAGGTACCTCATGGGATCCCTTGGGACTCCAACAGGTAGGCCCTCTGGTGGTGGTGTGATACAGGTGGCCAAGGGTTAAATACATAACACAAGGTGTGTATGGAAATCAACCATCAAAAGCCCTGTCATTAACCACAGGGGTTTCCTGCAATTTTCTGATCGCAAAGCGCTTTCAGTCCTTGTCCTTAAAATTGCAGACGTGGAAATTGGGGAGTTTAATGACTTTGAAAGGAGAATATTGTTGTTTGGTGCAGTTCAGGTCAGAGAAATGTTTGTGAAAGGAACTTTTTGCAGAGAGAGGGTTTGAGCATTTCAGCTTGTTGCTGAACACTCCTCTCTGGGCGCTGAGCTAAGCAGCAGTTTCTGTCGTGTAGTGGTTATCACATTTCCCTCACACGTGAAAAGTTCCTGGTTCAAGCCTGGGCAGAAACATTATTTCTCAAGCAAAAACGTGTCTGCAATAAAATTGAATAAAAGCTGTTTTGGACACATTGTTGCATGAGCAATGAACATTTAAAACCAGTCTCCTCAAATACAGATTGTATAAAATCAGATCGGGGATAAAACTTCTTCAAGGATTAAAGTTTCATGAAATATTGAAGTTCAGTTGTTGAAGTTTCAGCTATCTATTCACATTTATTTCATTCTGTGAAACAGCACGATCGGTTTATACCAGCAGCTCTAAGCTGTATTTGAAACCTGCAAACAACTCATTAATTATTCGCTCTTCCCCAGTTCCAGAGCTCAGAGGGTTATTGTCCATCCCTGGGATGCAAGCTACCTCGGACCCAGGCAAAAGCTCCCCGTGCAACGAGCACAGGCTCAGGAAAACTCCGGGGGAAGAGAGTATCCCGGTCACTGGGCCTTCCAGCAACAGTGAATAAGTGCCCGGTCTGAAACGTTCCAGAGTAATAACTTGCAACTTCAGCATCGAACAGTAAGGATGGCCGAGTTATCTCAGGCGCTGCTTTCATTATTTGATTAAATTATCAACTCTCCCTCAGTTCGCATTCTTTTCATTGTGCAAAAGCAGATCATGGGTTCGTTAATGATGTTTTCCTCTGAAAGCAACATAAAAGTTTCAGGAAAAGTAATCGCCCAATGTTGGGGCTCGATCCCACCACCCTGCAAGTAAGAGTCTCATGCTCTACCGACTGGGCTAGCTAGGCTTCGTAACATTTACCCTGTCAATCCCTTTCAGAATATTGTCCGGTTCAATGAGATCACCTCTCATTCTTCTAAACTCCAGAGAGTATCGGCATATTCTACACAATCTCTCACCATAGGACAGTCCTCTCATCCCAATCTGGTGAACCTCCGTTGTACCACCTCCCAGGCAAGTGTATCCTTCCTCAGATAAGGAGACCAAAACTGTGCGCAGTACTCCAGGTGTGGTCTCACCAGGGCCCTGTACAATTGTAGCAAGACTTCCTTACTCTTGTACTGTGGGCTATATATTTGGTACTATGGGCCGAATATCCTGTTTTTCCTCTGATTCTGCGGTTGTGTGAAAAGTTATTAAAATTCGACAGTCGCTCAGCAAACAATTTGTATTTTCTTCAGTGTGCAACACATGTGGTGGATTAATGATGATTGAAACAATTATTCATTATTTCGCAGACTTGAATTATTTTTGTCAATTTGCTCTGTAAAAATGCTTTCTCTGACCAGGAATCAAACCCACGTCACGGCAGTGAGAGCACCAGACCCTAACCACTAGACTACCAGGGAACACTGCTTGCAGCCTCTGCGATAGCTTTAAATATAGTCAGCTTACAATCACAGCTGAGAATTGTGCGGTGACACGGGGTGTAACTGGATTTGCTGGGAGCAGCGTGGAGGCCCCGACCTGCGTGAGAACACCAGCGGCAGGTCGGGGCCATAAAAGGAGCGGTGAGCGGCGGCCTGGGAGCAGCGTGGTGGTGTACCACGGCAAGGTACAGCGCGAGCTGGTGCAGGAGGGCGACGGCAGCGAAGTGTGATGTCATCAAAGTCCAGGTCGGTGATTGGAGCGTGGGCAGGTACAGCAGGAGCAGCGAGAGACTGTGGAGGGATGTGATCGGGGCCCAGGGGCGGTGTGAGTTCAGGGCCAGGGGCCCAGGGGCAGCACGGGCCCAGCCCACACTGCGATATGTGTGGGCACTGGGTCTGTGCAGCAGAGCTGGTCTCCAGTCGTCTTGGTTAACCCTTGCCACTGGACCAAGACCTCGTTCTGTCAAGCCCGTGTGATGGCTGGGGTGCAACGGCCACCACACGTTAAAAAAATCCACGCACAGGTATCTTCCACCCTTCAACATGCAGTTCGGGACCTGGAATATTAGGTCCATCATTGAAACACCTGTGAACTCATCCATTTTTGGCGTGGAAGCAAGTCATCCTCGCTTCGAGGGACTGCCTATGATGCTGATGAACTGGATTTGCTGCAGTCCGCGGGCAGCAGGTGATGAAAGCGGGCGTGAGAGGGTGAGTGACAGGTGGGCACTGCTTCTGATGCTGTCTGACCCACGGTGGGAGTGGCCGGGGATTTTAAAGCCCTTTCATTGCACCAATGCAGGGTAAATGAAACTGTGTTTCAGGAACCTTCATGTATACAAACATGGGCACTCTGCTCTGTAGACCTCGTGGTGTAACGGTAGTGTGTCTGACTCCAGATCAGAAGGCTGCGTGTTTATATCACGTCGGGGTCACTGTACTTTTCCATATTGTTCTTCCGGAATTGAGATTTACTTTGCTGTATCACAATTTGCTTTCCCACCCATCTTTGTATCATCAGCAAACTTGGCTCCATTACACTCGGTCCCTGTATCCCTGGGATAGGGGAGGGAAGACACACCGGAGAAGTGTGAGCTTGTGGACCGGAGAAGTTGCAGCTGCTGGAGCTGTGCGTTTTATCGGGGAGGGACGGGGGGAGAGCCCGCCGAGCGACCGGAGAAGCTGAGAAGCTGCTGTGCTTTTCATCGGGTTTGACACTGTTTAAAAATGGCAGAGTGCCAAGTTTTCTCTCCCTACTGCCCATATGCGAAGGTGCCGGCAGTGTTTTCGGCGCAGGCATTTGGCTCCGCCCCCCACTTCACCATCGACACCACGCCAGGACTCCGGGGACTGTACACAGCGGCCAGGATGGGGCGAGTTTTTCCCCGCGCCGTTTCCAGCGCGCAAAGTCAGTGCGCTTGAGGTCAGTGCGCCGACAAAACTGCTTGGGGAAAATCTAGCCCTTGAAGAGTAAGGAGTGCACTGAAGGAAATACAAATATGTTTGCCGAGCAACTGTCAAATTTTAATAACTTTTTATACAACCGTAGAATCAGCAAAAAACAGGGCACTCGGCCCATAGTACCTAATATATAGCCCACAGTACAAGTGTAAGGAAGTCTTGCTACAATTGTACAGGGCACTGGTGAGACCACACCTGGAGTACTGCACACGGTTTTGGTCTCCTTATTTAAGGAAGGAAATATTTGCCTGGGTGGAGGTACAACAGAGGTTCACTGGATTGATTCCTAGGGTGAGAGGACTGTCTTAAGTTGAGAGATTGTGTAGAATGGGCCGATACTCTCCGGAGTTGAGAAGAATGAGAGGTGATCTCATTGAAACACACAATATTCTGAAGGGGATTGACAGGGTAGATGCTGAGAGGTTGTTTCCCCCGGGCTGGAGTGTCTAGAACCAGGGGGCACAGTCTCAGGTTAAGGGGTCGACCATTTAAGACAGAGATGAGAAGGAATTTCTTCACTCAGAGAGTTATGAATCTGTGGAATTCTCTGCCCCACAAGCCTGTGGATGCTGAGTCTCTGAATATATTCAAGGCTGCGTAAGATAGATTTTTGGAGTCTCGGGGAATCAAGGGATCGGGAGATCGAGCGGGGAACGTGGAGTTGAGATCAACGATCAGTCATGATCTTATTGAATGGTGGAGCAGGCTTGAGGGGCCGTATGGCCTACTACTACTCTGATTTCTTATGTTGTTATCTGTGCTGTCTCTGTGAAAGAAATTTCCAATTAGTCCCATTCCTCAGCACCCTGCAAATGTTTCTTTTTCAACGATATTTCCCTTTGGAAAGTTAATGTTAAATCTGCTTCCAAAACCCTGTCAGGCAGAAAAATATTCACATTTATTTTATACAGTTCCATTTTAAACAGGCTTTGCATGTCATGAATTATTATCCCTTCCCATTTTACATACAGCATTTTAAGACCTTGCTTTAAAATATTTGGTGCATGTGACACCAGCCATTGTTAGATTTAGTCACACACCATCCTGACTTGGAAATATATCGGTCGTTCCTTCATCGTCACTGGGTTAAAAGCCAAGAACTCCCTCCCTAACAGCTCTCTGGGAGCATCTTCACCACATGGACTGCAGCGGTTCAAGATGGTGCTCACCACTATTGTGTTCCTCACACAGATGAGGCTGCACACAGAGAGATTAAAGTAACAGTGACCTCAGTCTTTAATAAGACATTCCAGTGTGAGGAACAGGCCTCAGGGGCCGGCTTACATATAGTGCTCCCAAGGGATGCTGGGATCCCTTGGGACTTCAGGAGATGAGCTCCCTGGTGGCGGAACATGGGAGTGCATGCTTTACAGATACACAACATCACTCCCTGCAAAGTCAAAGTGAAAAGTATTTACAAGGTGAGGCGGTCGGGAGCCTTTCTTTCCCTGGTGGACTGCCTCGGTACAAATGTCTGTTCTGGTGTGCTGGCTGTGCCCTCGCTGGGCTGGCGTGTTGTTAGCCCTGCAGGGCTGCTGGGTGAGCCTGGCCTTCCTGCGTCATGTAAACCGAAGTCAGGTCGAGCTTGGTGAACGTCTTGCCTCCTGCCAGCGTCGCAATTAGGTCGTCTGCCTTAGGTAGCGGGTATTGGTTCTGTAGCGAGAAACGATTAATAGTTACTTTATAATCGCCGCAAATCCTGACTGTGCCATCACTTTTGAGTACTGGAACAATCGGGCTGGCCCACTCGCTGAATTCCACTGGGGAGATGATGCCCTCGAGTTGCAGCCTGTCCAGCTCCATTTCCACTCTCTTCCTCATCATGTGAGGTACTGCTCGCGCCTTGTGGTGAATGGGTCGTGCCTCTGGGACCAAGTGGATCCGCAACTTCGCCCCGGAAAAGTTTCGAAATCCTGGCTCAAAAAGGGAAGGAAATGTTTTAAGAACCTGGATACATGAGGCCTCATCGACATGGGATAGCGCTCGGATGTCATCCCAGTTCCAGCGGATTTTGCCCAGCCAGCTCCTTCCAAGCACTGTGGGGTCATCGCCCGGGACAATCCAGAGTGCCAGTTCATGCACCATGCCCTCGTAGGTGACCTTGACCATGGCGCTGCCCAGGACAGTGATAAGCTCTTTGGTGTATGTTCTCAGTTTCGTGTGGATGTGGCTCAGGGCTGAGCTGAATGGCTTGTTGCATCACAGTCTCTCAAACATCTTTTTACTCATGATGGATTGGCTGACGCCAGTGTCCAGTTCCATGGCTACGGCTAAGCCATTCAATTTTATGTGCAGCATAATAGGTGGACATTTCGTCGAAAATGTGTGCACCCCGTGTACTTCAGCATCTGCCTCCTCTCTTGAAGGCTCTAAATTGCTTTGATCCACCATGGACCAATCTTCCTCCGCCACGTGGTGGTTAGCAGGTTTTGCAGAGCTTGTAGCTCGTTTGCAAGCTCATTGGAGGTGCTCCATTGTTCTACAGCACTTGCAAACATACCCTTTGAAGCGTCATGAAAAGGCTGAATGGATGCCTCCACAACGCCAACAAGCTGTGAATTGCCTTGCATTTATTCTTTGTTGGGGACTCTGAGTCATCTGGATCACCTGAGCCCTGCTGGAAGTTACAAACTCGTGGCTTCTGCCCTGTACATTTCTGCTCGCAAACACAGTTCCAGTTAATTTATGAACATTGCTAGCACTTGTGTGCTGAGAGATTTGTTGGGTGTTATCACTGGTGGACATAAACGCCTGTACTGTTGCAATGGCCTTATTGAGGGTCGGTGTCTCTACAGTCAAAATTTTTCGCAGGATGGTCTCTTGGCCAATGCCCAGTACAAAAAAGTCTTTGAGCATTTACTTCGGGCAGCCATCAAACTCACATTGTCCTGCAAGTTGCATGAGCTCAGCGACGTAGCTCGCCACTTCCTGACCGTCAGATCGCTGGCACGTGTAGAACCGATACCTCTCCATCAGCACGCTCTCCCTCGGGTTAAGATGCTCCCGAACCACTGTACACAGCTCCTCATATGACTTATCTGTGGGTTCCACCGGAGCCAGAAAATTCTTCATGAGGCTGTAGGTCGGTGCCCCGCAGACTGTGAGGAGGACCGCTCTCCTTTTTGCAGCGCTTCCTTCTCCATCCAGCTCGTTGGCTACAAAGTACTGGTCTAGCCGTTCGACATAAGCTTCCTCCGAGCTTGCTACCTCCGAGAACATCTCCAGGATGCCCACAGTTTGCTGCATCTTTGCGTTGGATTCGTATTCTCGTCGTCAGTTATTGTGTTCCTAACACAGATGAGGCTGCACAAAGGGAGGTTAAAATAACAGTGACCTCAGTCTTTAATAAGACACTCCAGAGTGAGGAATAGGCCTTGGGGGCCGGCTTATATACAGTACTCCAAAGGGATGCTGAGATCCCTTGGGACTTCAAGGGATGAGCTCCCTAGTGGTGGAACATGGGAGTGCATGCTTTACAGATACACAACAACCACCAGCTTCTCAAGGGCAATTAAGGTTGGGCAATAAATTCTGGCCTTGCCAGTGACACCCAGATCCTGTGAACTCATATAAAAAAACACTATTTTAGGAGTCTGGTTCAAAATATTCATTGCTGACGACACCAGGAATCTGGGGCAACTTTTGTCAAATTGGGCTCAAAACTGGAGCGGTAATTCCTACCGTGCACAGATAATAGAATCAGTATTGAAGGTAAAATCACATGGTGCTCATTTTCAGAATCAACGCAGTAAGATTTGAAATAAAGTGAAGGAATTTTATGGTGAAAGGATTTGGAAATTAAATGTGACTTGTACTTCGGTCTTTAATTAAACTTTGTGGCGTCTGTCTGCCATTCATGTCTCTGTTGAATAAGGAAGAAGGGGTTTAACATTGACCAGACTGCACTGCTCCTGATATTTGTGAGCTCATCGGTTATAATGAGATGTCTTTACCCATTGGTCAGTGCCAACTTTAGCTCAGCTGTTACTCCGTGACACCAACTTTGTGAAAAGTTTGAATTGGTCTTAATGCAGTCACTGCCTGGTGTTTTTGTTGTCATTGCAATCCCCTTCTTTCACACTGGAACAAATCGTAACCGTGTTTTTAAATTAGCAGTGTGAGATTTTTAGAGAGCATCTTCAAATGCTTCACAAAACCATTTCAATCCCTTCAGCTTCCCTGGTTCGATTCCCAGTTAGGGAAATCATTTTGCGACCACCGTTTTTAATTAAAGTGAAGTAATTTAACTAAATTACAGAGATGACCCAAAGCACTTCAGAGTGGTGTCAAAATAAATGAGTTAGTAATTAGAAATAAGGAATGTCAGAAGTTGGACTTGAGTTTCTGGGATGGAGTATAAATAATCCTCTGTGCACTGGAACTGGGAAGGGTGAATAATGAATGAGTTGTTTCCGGGTTTGAAATGCGGCTTAGATCTGCTGGTATTAACCGATAGCATTGTTGAGCAGAATGAAAGAAATGCGAACATGATCACTGAGGGTCAGTCGAAACTTCAACAACTTCATTTTAATAATTTGTGAAACTTTAATCATTGAGGAAGTTTTATTCCCTCTCTGATTTTACACACTCTGTATTTTAGGAGACTGGTTTTAAATGTTCTTCATGGAATCAGAGAAGTTTACAGCACAGAAGGAGGCCATTGTCACATGAGCAATGAACATTTAAAACCAGTTTTTGTTTCAAAAATAATGTTACCGCCCGGGCTTGAACCAGGGACCTTTCGCGTGTGAGGCAAACATGATAACCGCTACACTACGGAAACTGCTGCCTAGTGCAGTGCCCAGAGAGAAGTGTTCAGCGACAAGCTGAAATGCTGAATCCCTTTTTCTGAAAAAATTCCTTTCACAAACATTTCTCTGACCGAAACGGCACAAAACAAAAATGTTCCTTTCAAATGTGCCAATTATTTTCGTTAAACTTTTATTTTGCTTTCATGGGATAACATAATTAATGATTCGATAATCTTCTTTTGCACAATGAAAGAAATACTAACTGAGGGAAAGTCACTACGTCAATAATTTGTTCTGTGCTCTGCATGTTTGTAATGTCGCCAAGTTTGCTGATGATACAAAGATAGGTGGGAAAGCAAGTTGTGAGGAGGATGCAAACAATCTGCAAAGCGATATTGATAGGCTCAGTGGGTGGGCAGAAATTTGTCAGATGGAGTATAATGTGGGAAATATGAGGTTATCCACTGTGGTAGCAATAATAAAAAAGCAAATAATTATTTAAATGGGGAGAGATTACGAAATGCTGCGGTGCAGAGGGGCCTGGGGGTCCTTGTACATGAAACACAAAAGGTTAGTATGCAGAAACATCCTCTCTGCATCCACCTTTTCAAGCCCCCTCATAATCTTACACGTTTCCATAAGATCACCTCTCAATCTTCTGAATTCCAATGAGTAGAGGCACAACCTACTCAACCTTTTCTCATAAGTTAGCCCCCTCATCTCCGGAATCAACCTAGTGAACCTTCTCTGAACTGCCTCCAAAGCATCTATATCCTTTCTTAAATATGGAAACCAAAACTGCACGCAGTGTTCCAGGTCTGGCCTCACCAATACCCTGTTTCACTGCAGCAAGACTTCTTTGTTTTATACTCCATCCCCTTTGCAATAAAGGCCAAGATACCATTGGCCTTCCTGATCACTTGCTGTACCTGCATACTAACCTTTTGTGTTTCATGCACAAGTACGCGCAGCTCCCGCTGTACTGCAGCACTGTGCAATTTTTCTCCTTTTAACTAATAACTTGTTCTTTGATTGTTTTCTGCCAAAATGCATAATCTTGCACTTTCCAACATTATACACCATCTGCCAAATTTTTCCCCACTCACTTAACCTGGCAATGTCTTTTTGCAGATTTTTTGTGTCCTCCTCACACATTGCTTTTCCTTCCATCTTTGTATCATCAGCAAACTTGGCTACATTTCACTCAGTCCCTTCATCCAAGTCGTTAATATAGATTGTAAACAGTTGGGGTCCCAGCACTGATCCCTGCAGCACCCCATTAGTTACTGATTGCCAACCAGAGAATGAACCATTTATTCCGACTCTCTGTTTTCTGTTCGTTAGCCAATCTTCTCTCCATGCTAATATATTACCCCCAACCCCGGGAACTTTTATCTTGTGCAGTAATCTTTTATGTGGTACCTTGTCAAAATGCCTTCTGGAAGTCCAAGTACACCACATCCACTGGTTCCCCTTTATCCACCCTGTTCATTACATCCTCAAAGAATTCCAGCAAATTTGTCAAACATGACTTCCCTTTCATAAATCTATGCAGACTCTGCCTGACTGAATTATTTTTTTCCAAAAGCCGGAGGAGCAGTGACCGGAGGAGGTGTGAGCAGCGGCCTATAAAGGCCCAGCGGGAGTCCGGGGATCGGCGGCAGTCGGAGGAGCAGCGGCTGGAGGAGCAGCGAGCAGCGAGCTACAGCTGGTGCAGGGTCAAAAGTAAGAAAGAAGTCACAAGTAATCAAAGGGTGACGTCACAGCCAAGAGGGTAAGTGATTGGCTGGTTGAGTGGTGAGTAGTTTTCTGTTTCTTTGATTTCTTCTTGTTCTTAGCAGCAAAGAAACTTTGGAATTGTTGCCAAATTAAGTAAATCTAATGGTTAAGTCATGGCAGGAGAGCTCAGACACATGTCATGCTCCTCCTGTGCTATGTGGGAAGTCAGGGACGCTTCCAGTGTCCCTGATGACTACATGTGCAGCAAGTGTATCCATCTGCAGCTCCTGACAGGCCACATTGCGGCACTGGAGCTGCGCACGGATTCATCCGCAATGCTGAGGATGTCGTGAATTGAACACACCGTAGGTAAAGGTTACTCAGGCAGAGAGGGAATGGGTAAACATCAGGAAGAGCAGTGGAAGGAAGACAGTGCAGGAGTCCCCTGCCGTCATCCCCCTGCAAAACAGATACACCACCTTGGGTACTGTTGGGGGAGATGACTCATCAGGGGAAGGCAGCAGCAGCCAAGTCCATGGCACCAGGGGTGGCTCTGCTGCACAGGAGGGCAGGAAAAAGAGTGGGAGAACTATAGTGATAGGGGATTCTATTGTAAGGGGAATAGATAGATGTTTCTGCGGCTGCAATCGAGACTCCAGAATGGTATGTTGCCTCCCTGGTGCAAAGGTCAAGAATGTCTCGGAGTGACTGCAGCGCATTCTGGAGGGGGAGGGTGAATAGCCAGCTGTCGTGGTGTATATAGGCACCAATGATATAGGGAAAAATGGGATGAGGTCCTACAAGCTGAGTTTAGTGAGCTAGGAATTAAATTAAAAGGTAGTAATCTCAGAATTGCTACCAGTGCCACGAGCTAGTCAGAATAGGAAATGCAGGATAGCTCAGATGAATATATGGTTTGATGAGTAGTGCAGGAGGGTGGGATTCAAATTCCTGGGACATTGGAACCGGTTCTGGGGGAGATAGGACAAGTACAAATCGGGCGGTCTGCACCTGGTCAGGACCGGAACCAATGTCTAGGGGAATGTTTGCTCGTGCTGTTGGGGAGGGGTTAAACTAATATGGCAGGGGGATGGGAACCTATGCAGGGAGATAGAAAGAAGTGAAATGGGGGCAGAAGCAAAAGATAGAACGAAGAAAAGTAAAAGTGGAGGGCAGAGAAACACAAGGCAAAAATCAAAAAGGGCCACATTACAGCAAAATTCTAAAGGGACAAAGTGTATTAAAAAGACAAGCCTGAAGTCTCTGTGCCTCAATGCGAGGATTATTCGTAATAAGGTGGATGAATTCACTCAGATGCAGCAATTCACGAATATGTTATAATTGGGATTCCAGAGACATGGCTCCAGGGTGACCAAGGCTGGGAACTCAATATCCTGAGGTATTCAACATTCAAGAAGGATAGACTGAAAGGAAAAGGAGGTCGGGGACCGATGCTGGTTAAAGAGGAAATTAACGCAATATTAAGGAAGGACATTAGCTTGGATGGTGTGGACTCTGGATGGATAGAGCTGCAGAATACCAAAGGGCAGAAAACACGAGTGGGAGTTGTGCACAGACCACCAAACAGTAGTAGTGAGTTTGGGGACAGTATCAAACAAGAAATTATAGATGCGTGCAATAAAGATACAGCAGTTATCATGGGCGACTTTAATCTACATATAGATTGGGGTAACCAAACTGGTAGAAATACGGTGGAGGAGGATTTCCTGGAGTGTATTAGGGATGGTTTTCTAGACCAATATGTCGAGGAACCAACTTGAGGGCTGGCTATCCTAGACTCGGTGATGTGTAATGAAAAAGGACTAATTAGCAATCTTGTTGTGCGAGGCCCCTTGGAGAAGAGTGACCATAATATGGTAGAATTCTTTATTAAGATGGAGATTGAAACATTTAATTCAGAGACCAGGGACCTGAATTTAAGGAAAGGTAACTTCGATTGCATGAGATGTGAATTGGCTAGAATAGACTGGCAAATGAGACTTAAAAGGTTGACGCTGGATAGGCAATGGCAAACATTTAAAGATCACATGGATGAACTTCAACAATTGTACATCCCTGTCTAGAGAAAAAATAAAATGGGGAAGGTGGCTCAACCGTGGCTAATAAGGGAAATTAGGGATCGTGTTAAATGCAAGGAAGAGGCCTATAAATTTGCCAGAAAAAGCAGCAAACCTGAGGACTGGAAGAAATTTAGAATTCAGTAGAGGAGGACAAAGGGTTTAATAAGGAGTGGGAAAATAGAGTATGAGAGGAAGTATGCTGATAACATAAAAACTGACTGCGAAAGCTTCTATAGATATGTGAAGAGAAAAAGATTAGTGAAGACAAACGTCGGTCATTTACAGTCAGAATCAGGTGAATTTATAATGGAGAACAAAGAAATGGCGGACCAGTTAAACAGATACTTTGGTTCTGATTTCACGAAGGAAGACACAAATAACCTTCCTAATGTACTCAGGGACCGAGGGTCCAGCGAGAAGGGGGAACTGAAGGAAATCTTTATTAGTCAGGAAATTGTGTTCAGGAAATTGTTGGGATTGAAGGCTGATAAATCCCAGGGCCAGATAGTCTGCATCCCAGAGTAGTTCAGGAAGTAACCCTCGAAATAGTGGATGCATTGGTGATCATTTTCTAACAGTCGATCAACTCTGGATCAGTTCCTATGGACTGGAGGGTAGCTAATATAACACCACTTTTTTAAAAAGAAGGAAGAGAGAAAATGGGTAATTATCGACCGGTTAGCCTGACATCAGTAGTGGGGAAAATGCTGGAATCAATTATTATGGATGAAACAGCATAGCATTTGGAAAGCAGTGACAAAATCGGTCCAAGTGAGCATGGATTTAGGAAAGGGAAATCATGCTTGGCAAATCATCTAGAATTTTTTGAGGATGGAACAAGGAGAGTGGACAAGGGAAAACCAGTGGATGTAATGGTATTTGGACTTTCAAAAGGCCTTTGACAAGGTCCCACACAAGAGATTAGTGTGCAAAATTAAAGCACGTGGTATTGGGGGTAATGTATTGACATGGATAGAGAACTGGTTGGCAGACAGGTAGCAGAGAGTCGGGATAAATGGGTCCTTCTCAGAATGACAGGAAGTGACTAGTGGGGTGCTGCAGGGCTCAGTGCTGGGACCTCAGCTATTTACAATATACATCAATGATTTCGATGAAGAAATTGAGTGTTATATCTCCAAGTTTGCAGGTGACTCTAAGCTGCGTGACGGTGTGAGCTGTGAGGAGGATGCTAAGAGGCTGAAGAGTGACTTGGAAAGGTTAGGTGAGTGGGCAAATACATGGCAGATGCACTATAATGTGGATAAATGTGATGTTATCCACTTTGGTGGCAAAAACGTGAAGGCAGATTATTATCTGAATGGTGGCAGATTAGGAAAAGGGGAGGTGCAACGAGACCTGGGTGTCATGGTACATCAGTCATTGAAAGTTGGCATGCAGGTACAGCAGGCGGTGAAGAAGGCAAATGGCATGTTGGCCTTCATAGCTGGGAGATTTGAGTATTGGAGCAGGAAGGTCTTACTGCAGTTGTACAGGGCCTTGGTGAGGCCTCACCTGGAATATTGTGTTCAGTTTTGGTCTCCTAATCTGAGGAAGGATGTTCTTGCTACTGAGAGAGTGCAGCGAAGGTTCACTAGACTGATTCCCTGGATGGCAGGACTGACATATGAGGAGAGACTGGATTGACTGGGCCTGTATTCACCGGAGTTTAGAAGAATGAGAGGGGATCTCAAAGAAACATATAAAATTCTGACGGGACTGGACAGGTTAGAGGCAGGAAGAATGTGCCCGATGTTGGGGAAGTCCAGAACCAGGGGTCAGAGTCTCAGGGATAATGGGTAAGCCATTTAGGACCGAGATGAGGAGAAACTTCTTCACTCAGAGAGTTGTTAACCTGTGGAATTCTCTGCCACAGAGAATTGTTGATGCCAGTTCATTTGATGTATTCCAGAGGGAATTAGCTGTGACCTTTATGGCAAAAGGGCTCAAGGGGTATGAAGAGAAAGTAGGAAAGGGGTACTGAGGTGAATGATCAGCCATGATCTTATTGGAATGTAGAAACATAGAAAATAGGTGCAGGAGTAGGCCATTCGGCCCTTCTAGCCTGCACCACCATTCAATGAGTTTATGGTTGAACATGCAACTTCAGTACCCCATTCCTGCTTTCTCGCCATACCCCTTGATCCCCCGAGTAGTAAGGGCTACGTCTAACTCCTTTTTGAATATATTTAGTGAATTGGCCTCAACAACTTCCTGTGGTAAAGAATTCCACAGGTTCACCACTCTCTGGGTGAAGAAGTTTCTCCTCATCACGGTCCTAAATGGCTTACCCCTTATCCTAAGACTGTGAGCCCTGGTTCTGGACTGCCCCAACATTGGGAACATTCTTCCTGCATCTAACCTGTCTAAACCCGCCAGAATTTTAAACGT
Organism: Pristiophorus japonicus; assembly: GCF_044704955.1. NCBI lineage: Eukaryota > Metazoa > Chordata > Chondrichthyes > Pristiophoridae > Pristiophorus > Pristiophorus japonicus. Next base: position 246,119 of record NW_027254567.1, on the reverse strand, counting down.
TTCTATGAGATCCCCTCTCATTTGTCTGAACTCCAGTGAATCCAGTCTTTCTTGATATGTCAGTCCCGCCATCCTGGGAATCAGTCTGGTGAACCTTCGCTGCACTCCCTCAATAGCAAGAACGTCCTTCCTCAAGTTAGGAGACCAAAACTGTACACAATACTCCAGGTGTGGCCTCACCAAGGCCCTGTACAACTGTAGTAACACCTCCCTGCCCCGATACTCAAATCCCCTCGCTATGATGGCCAACATGCCATTTGCTTTCTTAACCGCCTGCTGTACCTGCATGCCAACCTTCAATGACTGATGTACCATGGCACCCAGGTCTCGTTGCACCTCCCCTTTTCCTAATCTGTCACCATTCAGATAATAGTCTGTCTCTCTGTTTTTCAACCGAAGTGGATAACCTCACCTTTATCCACATTATACTTCATCTGCCATGCATTTGCCCACTCACCTAACCTATCCAAGTCACTCTGCAGCCTCATAACATACTCTTCGCAGCTCACACTGCCACCCAACTTAGTGTCATCTGCAAATTTGGAGACACTACATTTAGTCCCCTCGTCTAAATCATTAATGTACAATGTAAACAGCTAGGGCCCTTGCGGTACCCCACTAGTCACTGCCTGCCATTCTGAAAAGTACCCATTTACTCCTACTCTTTGCTCCCTGTCTGCCAACTAATTTTCAATCCACGTCAGCACACTACCCCCAATCCCATGTGCATTAACTTTGCACACTAATCTCTTGTGCGGGACCTTGTCGAAAGCCTTCTGAAAGTCCAAATGCACCACATCAACTGGTTCTCCCTTGTCCACTCTACTGGAAACATCCTCAACAAATTCCAGAAGATTTGTCAAGCATGATTTCCCTTTCACAAATCCATGCTGACTTGGACCTATCATGTCACCTCTTTCCAAATGCGCTGCTATGACATCCTTAATAATTGATTCCATCAATTTCACCACTACTGATGTCAGGCTGACCGGTCTATAATTCCCTGCTTTCTCTCTCCCTCCTTTTTTAAAAAGTGGGGTTACATTGGCTATCCTCCACTCCATAGGAACTGATCCAGAATCTATGGGGTGTTGGAAAATGACTGTCAATGCATCCGCTATTTCCAAGGCCACCTCCTTAAGTATTCTGGGATGCAGACCAGCAGGCCTGGGGATATATCGGCCTTCAATCCCATCAGTTTCCCCAACACAATTTCCCGACTAATAAGGATTTCCCTCAGTTCCTCCTTCTTACTAGAACCTCTGACCCCTTTTATATCCGGAAGATTGTTTGTGTCTTCCTTCGTGAATACCGAACCAAAGTACTTGTTCAATTGGTCTGCCATTTCTTTGTTCCCAGTTATGACTTCCCCTGATTCTGACTGCAGGGGACCTACGTTTGTCTTTACTAACCTTTTTATCTTTACATATCTATAGAAGCTTTTGCAGTCCATTTTAATGTTCCCTGCAAGCTTCCTCTCGTACTCTATTTTCCCTGCCCTAATCAAACCCTTTGTCCTCCTTTGCTAAGTTCAAAATGTCTCCCAGTGCCCGGGTTCGCTGCTATTTCTGGCCAATTTGTATGCCACTTCCTTGGCTTTAATACTATCCCTGATTTCCGTTGATAGCCACGGTTGAGCAACCTTCCCTTTTTTATTTTTACACCAGACAGGGATGTACAATTGTTGCAGTTCATCCATGCGGTCTTTAAATGTCTGCCATTGCCCATCCACTGTCAACCCCTTAAGTATCATTCGCCAATCTATCCTAGCCAATTCATGCCTCACACCTTCAAAGTTACCCTTCTTTAAGTTCTGGACCCCGGTCTCTGAATTAACTGTTTCATTCTCCGTGGTGGTGCGGCTCGAAGGGCCGAATGGCCTTCGCCTGCACCTATTTATTTCTGCACGCAGAGGGTTGTGGGGGTCTGGAACTCACTGCCTGAAAGGGTGGTAGAGGCAGAAACACTCACCACATTTAACAAGTGCTTGGATGTGACCTGAAGTGTTGTAACCTGAAGGGTTATGGACCTTGAGCTGGAAAGTGGGATTAGGCTGGATAGCCTCTTGTTGGCCGACGCGGACACGATGGGCCGAATTGGCCTCCTTCCGTGCTGTAAACTTCTATGATTCTATGAACTCCTTCACAAAGAGTTGAGGTGCGTGTGGGGTGATTTGGGCACATCTTTACTCAAATGACAACATTTCAAAGGTAACTCAACGGCTGTAAAGCACTTTGGGGCGTTATGAGCTCCTGACAGACGCTGCAGAAATGCAAGTGCTTCTTTGCAAAAGTTCGATGCAAATTCAAAATTCACGGCAAAAAAAGGGCTCGCCCGGGATCTCTCGCAAATTTCAAGTAACAACCCCAAAGTGAGAATCATACAACTAGACCAACGAGCCAACTGCTTAGCAAATATGGAGATAAAGGCCTTACGAAGTGCTATCTGTTAATAAACCTCCAGTCAAATCTTCTCAGATTCTTAAAAGCATTGCCAAAGGAAAAGAATGAGTTTTACCCTCTATCTCAAGGGATATCTTGGTGACTGCAATCAAGAGTTGCCACAACAAAGTAGCACAAATAGAACTTTGATGGGAAGAATGTATTCACACTACCGTTGTAGTGTCTTTAGACTGTAGAGGCTGCACGGAGATAAAGTGTAACCATCATTGAAGCATTTTTAGTGTGTGTTGTTATTCTTGATCGGAGGAGCAAATGAGACGGAATCAGTGACTTTGCCTTTTCGACATGTTTTCTGAAGTGCCGCACGGTCCCACTCCTGCAGTCAATGAGCTGTTGGGACGTTAATGTATCCATCATCATCATCATCATAGGCGGTCCCTCGAAACGAGGATGACTTGCTTCCACGCCGAAAAAGGATGAGTTCACAGGTGTTTCAATGAAAGACCCGAACTACATCCCGAAGGGTGGAAGATGCCTGTGCGTGGATTTTTTTAACGTGTGGTGGCCGTTGCACCCCAGCCATCACACGGGCTTGACAGAGCGAGGTCTTGGTCCAGTGGCAAGTGTTAACCGAGACGACTGGAGACCAGCTCTGCTGCACGGACCCAGTGCACACACATATCACAGTGTGGGCTGGCCCGTGCTGCCCCTGGGCCCCTGGCCCCGAACTCATGCCTCCCCTGGGCCCCGATCACGTCCCTCTACAGTCTCTCGCCGCTCCTTCGCCCCGATCTCGCCGCTCCTGCTGTATCTGCCCACGCTCCAATCACCGACCTGGACCTTGATGACATCACTCTTCGCTGCCGCCGCCCTCCTGCACCAGCTCGCGCTGCTCCCTGGAGTAGTCTCCCGGGACCTCCAAGCTGCTCCCAGGGCCGCTCGCCGTTCCTTTTATGGCCCCGACCTGCCGCTGGTGTTCTCCCGTTAGTGTATCCAGGCTGTGGGTGGCCACCCCGAGCGCAGCAGAGGGGTTTCTGCATTAGTTCTGGGTGGGAACAGTATCTTTCCCCTTCTCTCTTCCTCTTGTCGATATCCCTGGGCTTTTATTTCTCTATTTATTCCCCTGTCTCAGTTTCTAGTGTTTAAAAGGGAACAAAAGATGAAATGGGTGTCACTGTGGAACAATTTCTCTCGCTACCGTTGCACCATGAGGTCTAGGTAGCTAGCCACTGATATTCCGGTTCATATATAAATATATCGACATGTATCATAACTGTTCCCTGGTGGTCGAGGGGTTAAGATCCGGCGCACTAACCTGGTTTCAATTGTCGATCAATTCATTGCGTAAAAATAATTGAGTTCTGTGAGACGATTAATAATTGCTGTAATCACCATGAATACCGATACTTTCTGCGATAGACCGAGCTTACAGACTATCTGGCTTCTCCTGCCCTTTGCCGGGCACGTGTTCGGGGTTTAATTTTACAAACTGGGCGAGTTCGCTGATCGCGGGGAGACGGTAGGAGCCTCTGTGGCCCCACTGTGAGGATGTGGAAGTGAACACGGTGGCTGGGTGATCCGTGACATTTCTGTAAAGGGCAGCGGAGGAGAAGGATTGAGAACTTTCAGTGTGGGACAGAAGTTGTTTCAGGTGAGCCAACACATTCCTGATCAGCACAGAGGGAGCTCACTGGTCAGCTCCCCTCTGTTGTGCCAGCTGTGCCAGAGGTTTCTGTAGTGTAGTGGTTATCACGTGTGCTTATCATGTTTGCATTACACATGAAAGGTATGAGGTTCGATCCCGGGAAGGAGCATTATATTTAAACTTGCTATAGAGGAACAATCAGAGGTGAGTTTCGTCTCCTGGCAAATGCTGCCTGACCTGCTGAGATTTCCAGCATTTGCTGTTTTTATTTGCTATTTATTCTCCCGGCAAAAGGGCTCCCTTATTCCTTTATTGCTCTTTATTCCACTTCAATAAATAGATAACTTTCAGTGGGAGAAAACGGATCCACCGGGGACCTTTCGCGTGTGAGGCCAACGTGATATCCGCTACACTGCAGCCCATCAAAGGGCGAGAAACCACTGAATATAAAGGATGAGCTCACAAATATCAGGGGCAGTGCAGTCTGGTCAACGTCAAACCCTCCTTTCTTATTCAGCAGAGGCATGAACGGGAGTCAGACGCCACAAAGTTTAATTAAAGACACAAATACAAGTAACACTTCTAAATCTTTTCACTGTAAAATTCTTAAAATTTATTTGAATCTGAAAATGAGCACCATGGGCTTTTATCTTCACTACTGATTCTATTTTCTGTGCATGGTCGGAATAACCGGTGCTGTGAAATTTGACAAAAGTTGCCCCAGATTCCTGATGTCATCGGCAATGAAGATTTTGAACCAGATCCTAAAATACAGTGTGTAAAATGGGTCAACATGCAGAAGAACATAAGAACATAAGAAATAGGAGCAGGAGTCGGCCATACGCCCCTCGAGCCTGCTCCGCCATTTAATACGATCATGGTCGATGTGATCATGGACTCAGGTCCACTTCCCTGCCCGCTCCCCAAAGCACAGGACAAATGATTGAAGTATCGACTGTCCCTCAGTTAGCATTTCTTTATTGTGCAAAAGAAGGTGAGGGGTTAATTAATGATGCTTTCCCGTGAAAGCAACACAAAAGTTTAAGAAAAAAACATACAGTGACTGGGAGATGAGCGCTGCTTCTGACACCAGGTGGGAATAGAAAAGAAAATAGAAACATAGAAAATAGGTGCAGGAGCAGGCCATTCAGCCCTTCTAGCCTGCACCGCCATGGGCGGAGATTTTAAAGCTCCTTGTATTGTGACACCTTCATATCGACGAACATCTGAGTCTTATGACGTAGACCTCGTGGCGCAATGGTAGCGTGACTGATTTCAGTTCCGAAGGTAGCGTGTTTAAATCACATCAGGGTTACTGTACTTTTAGATATTGTTCTTCCAGAATTAATATATTCTTTGCTGTTTGCCAATAACCAGACCCTTGCTCCAAGGTCTGTCTCACTGTTTCCCCGGTGTCAGACAGAGATACGCCTGCTACCCTCATTTATTTCATGTGACAGGATACAAAAGTTCAAAATCAACCTGCAGATGGCCACATACAGCATTAAATAGTCAGGATGGCCGAGCGGTCTCAGGTGCTGTGTTCAGGTTGCAGTCTTCTCTCGAGGTCTGTGTTTAAATCTGACATTTCTTATTTTTAATCATTAAGTGAAACTCATTGTTTGACACCACGATCAACTCCTTCAAAGTGAGATTCAGCAGTTCACCTGCTCGCTTAACATTTCCGTCTGACCGGGTGCTGAAAGTGGAGATGTTTCCGCAGTGTCGCGGTTAACACGTTCATCTCACACGCGAAAGCTCACCGGGTGGGAATATTTTCTGGAGCTATCTCCTCATGCATGTCCAGGGGCGAGTTTGTTCTCCTGTGAAAGGTCATAAGGTCAAAAACATGTAAGGATTAGGGGCCGGAGTAGGCCATTCGGCCCCTCGAGCCTGGTCCACCATTCAAGAAGATCCTGGCAGTTCCTTGACAGCAAGTTTAAACATCTGGGGCGGAGCCAACAGGCACCTGGCTGCAATCAACGACAAAAACGTCGATTTGGTAGAAGCCCCGTGAGATCAATCGGTCGAGCATGAGAATCTTAATCTCGAATTTGGGGGCTCGAGCCCCACGTTAACTGTTAAAGCATGTCCCAATTTGCACAGTGTGTTTTCGGTGTCTGGTTCAAAATGTTCATTGCTGGTAACATCAACAGGAGACTGGGGAAACAGTGAGAAAGACTTTAGAGCAAAGGTCTGGTTATTGTGAAACACCAAAGGAAATATAAATTCAAGAAACATAGAAAACATAGAAAATAGGTGCAGGAGTAGGCCATTCGGCCCTTTGAGCCTGCACCGCCATTCAATGAGTTCATGGCTGAACATGCAACTTCAATACCCCATTCCTGCTTTCTCGCCATAGCCCTTGATCCCCCTAGTCTGAAGGACTACATCTAACTCATTTTTGAGAAGAATAACCTCGAAAGGAAATGTGACCCCGACACCCAGGAAGAAGTGTTAAGGCAGAAGATTAAATGCTGCATTCCTCTGTTCAAAAAATTCCTTTCACAAACATTTTTCTGACCGTAACTGCACAAAACAAAAATGTTCGTTTCAAAGTCATTAAACTTCCGAATTTCCGTGCCCCCCGAATCTCCTGAATCAGATGCCTCTAGTTTTGCTGACTCAATCCATGTCCCTTTGAAATGTTCTGCTTCCACCCACACTATGAAATGTGCCACTAACTTATAGAATCATGGAATGGTTACAGCACGGAAGGCCATTCGGCCCGTCGAGCCCGTGCCGACTCTCAGCGAGTCCCACTCCCCCGCCCTTTCCCTGTAGCCCTGCAATTGTTTTTCCTTCAGACACTGATCCAGCTCCTGTTTGAAAGATAAGATTGAGTCTGCCTCCACCACCCTTTCAAGCCGTGCATTCCAGATCCTAACCACTCTCTGCTAAATGGCCACCTCCTGTTCCTATGTGTAAAGTCTGGGAAACACTGGATCAATTCCTGCCACACTCACAGCCTTCCTAAATATAGCACCGTCTTTCTATTCTCATAAAACCAGCTCCTGAAGTATAGGCCAGCTGTGCAGGTTAAAGCTCTGGTTATGTTCCGAACATTGCTGCAGTATTTCCGTAATGTAGTGGTTATTAGATTCACCTCACACGCGAAATGTCCCTGGTTCAAAACTGCGCGGAAACATTTTGAAAACATGTTCAATTAAATATTTGAAGAAATGGATTTATTCATATTAGTGGTTCAATATTAACAAAAAACAATGTCCCACAACCTTATTAAATTTTCTGATATCTCTGTTCAGTTCTGTATACACTCAAACTGAATGCTCATAAAAGTATTGGAGTGGGAACTCACTGGATAACAGCACAGCTGGCAATGTTTGTGGAATATATTCGCGCAGCCAAAATGCACAATGACTACCTGGAATCGTGCAGCACCGAATCCACGGGGAAAAACAGTTAAATGTTTCGTCCCTGGGTGGTCTCGAACCACCAACCTTTCAGTTAACAGCCGAACGCGCTAACCCATTGCGCCACAGAGACTGACGCAATTGCACACTGCAAGACATCCCAAACCAGGGCGTCAGTCAGTTAAAGCTTCAGATTGCTCTGACCGGGATGGAACTTGTCCACTCTCAGTTGTACTTTTCCCAAGTAAAGGGTGGGACATTCATTGTGGATGTGTGGAAGCCAAACACTTTAATCTTTTTTAACTGGACACTCTCCACTAAGGACTGCCGTGTCTCTGTCCATCCTCCTGTCATTGTTTCCTGTCTTATCCCATAAGTTCCCCCTTTCAACTCAATCCATTCATTAAGAAATGACTGGACTTCAACTGGAATATCCCCTGCACCTCCCATTACTAACTGAAGATCCCTTTAATCACGACAATTAAGAGAATGCTCACCCCTCGAACTGATGTGTGGGAAACACTTCTTCCAACAACTCAGCCAACTTTCTGCTTCATGTCGGGGGCTTCGAATGAGCTAACGAACTTTTGAAAATCACGTCGGGGTCACCAAAATGTTGTAAACGGCTGTCTTGCTCTTTTCACTTCTTTGCTTTTAACGTCGAATTACCCGCACACACTCCGTTGTAGGAAAGGCAGGATCGGATCTTTTAGTTAAACATTCATACTCAGCAAACCAAATATGAAAGTTACTGAGAACACTTCACAAAGGCAGCTTGCTTCGATTTCCGTGGCTGCTTGAGACACACACCTTCCAAATGTCCAGTGTCTCTGATGTCTGTGTCTCTGCAGTCCATACTGCAGTCATCTTTATACTGAAAAAGCCTTTGAACTCTTATTCTTTGCATTTAGACAATCCAGACGAACTGCTTTCTGAATCGTTTAACAGACAGACTTAATATTGCTTGTTTAACCTACAGATCTCATTATATAGTTACAAGTTTAAACTCAAATACAGAACATACAGACATCGTCAAATCGTTTAGTCCTGAATTTCCATTATTCCCACCGTAACAAGGTACTCAAATATATAACATCCAGACAATGACCAGTTACTCATCTCACTGGCTGAAGGCACCACATTGTCGAACAGTCTCTTTTCCATCCAAACTTCAATCTTCCTGTTTTTTAATCCAAACTTCAGACTGCGTGCTGAAGCAAAGAGTTCAGCAATGCGGGACTGTGCTCCCACAGAGCACAGGATTTGACAACGAGACTTGTCGATCAAGCATCAATGATAAAGGCAATAAAATTGCCCACCAGCACCAGGTATCTTTGACTTGTTTGTCCCAAATTTTCAGCAGCTGGGACAACAAGAATTGAGGTTCCACTGAGATTTGAACTCAGATTGCTGGATTCAAAGTCCAGAGTGCTCACCATTACACCATGGAACCAACCACACAAAAATCTTTGAAAAAATTCTCAAAAACAACAAAATCATCGCCACCATTACACTTTGGCTCGGCCTTTTCTCATGTCTCGCATCAGTTTTCCCTCTTTACGCTCTGCTAATTATCGATGCAGAGCAATTCACACAGATGCTGTCGAGGCTATGGTTTCTCAAGTAGCTGTTTCTGTTTCACACTGTTCATCACAGCTTGTACTTCAGTCTTGCCAGGTAAAAAGTGCGTTTGCATTGCAATGCATTAATGTAAAATGCTTGGCATGAAAAGAAAACGTTTTGTCGAGTGCGAAGGTTCACTAGACTGATTCCCGGGATGGCAGGACTGACATATGAGGAGAGACTGGATCGACTGTGCCTTTATTCACTGGCGTTTAGAAAGATGAGATGGGATCTCATAGAAACATATAAAATTCTGATGGGACTGGACAGGTTAGATGCAGGAAGAATGTTCTCAATGTTGGGGAAGTCCAGAACCATGGAACACAGTTAAAGCCATTTAGGACCGAGATGAGGAGAACCTTCTTCACTCAGAGAGTTGTTAACCTGTGCAATTCACTACTGCAGAGAGTTTTTGATGACAGTTCGTTGGATATATTCAAGAGGGAGTTAGATGTGGCCCTTACGGCTAAAGGGATCAAGGGGTATGGAGACAAAGCAGGAAATGGGTACTGAGGTGAATGATCAGCCATGATCTTATTGAGTGATGGTGCAGGCTCGAAGTGTCGAATGGCCTACCCCTGCAAGTATTTTCTGTGTTTCTTTGTTTCTGTGCAGTGCCTGCATTTCAAACAGCATTGCTTTTATTGATCCTGCGGAATGCATATTGCACAGATAATCTCAGCACACATTGTGCAGACAAAGGCAGCATTAGACAACAAAGTGATTTGTCCTCCGCTGATTTGTAGCAGATAACTGACGGTTGAACACACGATTTGACAACTAGACTTGTAGATCAAGCATCAATGACAAAGGCAACAAAACTGGCCACCAGCACCAGGTGTCTTTCACTTGTTTGTCCCAAATTTTCAGCAGCTGGGACAGCAAGCATTCAGGTTCGACTGAGATTTGAACTCAGATCATTAAATTTAGAGTCAAGAGTGCTCACCATTACACCATGGCAACAACCATGACAAAATCTTTGAAACATTTCTCAAAAACAACAAAACCATCTGCAACATTACACTTTGGCTCGGCCTTTTCTCATCCACACCGTCAGTTTCCTCTCTTTACGCTCTGCTAATTGTCAATGCAGAGCAATTCACACAGATGCCGTCGAGGCTATGGGTTCTCAAGTAGCTGTTTCTGTTTCACATTGTTCATCACAGCTTGTACTTCAGTCTTGCCAGGTAAAAAGTGCGTTTGCATTGCAATGCATTAATGTAAAATGCTTGGCATGAAAAGAAAATGCAAATTTTTTCGAGTACAAAACATGCAGTGCCTGCATTTCAAAAGCGTTGCTTTTATTCATCCTGCTGAATGCATATTGCACAGATAATCTCAGCACACATCGTGCAGGTAAAGGCAGCATTAGATAAAAAACTGGTTTCTCCTCCGCTGATTTGTAACAGGTAACTGATGGTTGAACACATGATTTCACAACTAGACCAAGCAACACTGACAAAGGCAACAAAACTGCCCACCAGCACCAGGTGTCTTTCACTTGTTTGTCCCAAATTTTCAGCAGCTGGGACAGCAAGAATTGAGGTTCCACCACAATTTGAACTCAGATCACTGGTTTACTGAGTCCAGAATGCTCACCATTACACCATGGAACCAATCATGCCAAAGTTTTTGAAACATAGAAACATCGAAACATAGAAACATAGAAAATAGGTGCAGGAGTAGGATGGCAAAAATTCGTGGGACAACCTCCCCTGTGTTTGGACTCATTGGAAAGGAAATTTAATTTAGAACTATCAACCAGAAAGTTTGGGATCCTAACTGGAAGAAACTACGAGTTTTAATCGAATTTGGGATTTTACAAGGCAGATTGGGTCCGTGTGGAAAGGGCTGAGAACTAAAGGATCGTTCAAAGAAACCAGTTTGGGTATTGAAACTGTCTGGGATATTGAAGCTGAACAAATTGTCTGGGGAATTGTGTAAACTCGAAAACCCATCTCCCCGGGAGACATTAACATAGCAACAATCAACCCAGAGATAGCCAGCCATCACTCAGAGCAGGAAACCCATCCAGCGTATACATAATGACAATGGCCCATCCAGCCCGCATGGAAAATCCAGGACATTGCAAACACCAAAAATCTAATTTTCCCGATCAAGAAACAAATTCAAAAGATCGACACATCCGAGACAGGTTACCATTAATGGGCCCGCCAAAATATAACAGAGATATCAAGCCCGCCAAAATTAAAATCAAAGAATCGGGGCTCATTTGGCGCGCAGATTAGAACGGCTCCCAAAGTATAACTGGGGCCCTGTTTTTTAACGAAAGAAGGAGAAGGGGAACGAGGGAAAAAGAAGAGAGACCACTGCAGCAGTTTGTAATAAGCCTTCCAGAGAGCTTGCTACACAGCCTCCTATGCAGGTCTTCTGAGCTCCAACATCTTCAGCCTCGACGACACTCCTGGACCACACTGCCCTGCTACCGAAGGAGAAGAAAGAACATCATCACAGCAGAGAAAGCAGTTCCCAGTAACTTCCGACATCATCATCGCAGCAGCAACTGACCACAGCCAACGTGGTAACATCGAAAACACCGCGACCGACAAATTCTAAGATAAACAGTCCTCAAGAAGAAACCAAAGATTCGAAAGTTTCCCCTCTACAATCTGTTCCTCGATACCAACAGGTGAAACATTACCCAAAAGAACTTTAAAACCAATTGCTGACAGAAGAAAGTGGGTACTTACCCATAAATCCAATATGCGCCCTACCGCATCAGCGGACACCACCCAACTGAAGACTACGCAGCAAGAAGTCTTTCACAACATTCAGGGTATGGCAAGCAGAACTGACAGAGTCCAGTGAACCCCAAAATTGCGAACCACCGCCAACTGACAATAAGAGGATTGGTGAGCATAATCCCTGTTTGCCCGAGAGTTTGACCTAGTCAGAGTTAGGCATTGGGATGTGGGAGGTGTATTATTATTCTGTAACCCCATGAATGTTTGGTAAAGTGTTTTTTTATTCTAGTAATTACAAGCTTGACATTGTACATTCTTATTCTTGTTAAAATTGAGGTTCTTTGCACCAAAACTAGTTGTCTCTTGTTCTTTGTCACATCGCCAAATAAATCTAAAGTCTAGAACCCAGGAAGTGCGAGCGATTCAATCTGCTCAGAAGGTCAGAGATGAACCTGATCCCACACACCACCCCCAAGAGAATGGCGACCGCGGCAGGACTTTGGTGTAAAGGATGTGATGCAGAGATTGCTGTTTTGGAGGAAAGAACCAAGATGACAGAAAGGATTTCCTCCGATGTGTATAAGAAAGTGAATGTCACTCATCAATGCTTGAAACTATCATTAAGGAAGAAATAGCGGGACATCTAGATAGGAAGAGTGCAATCAAGCAGACGCAGCATGGATTCATGAAGGGGAAATCATGTTTAACTAATTTACTGGAATTCTTTGAGGATATAATGAGCATGGTGGATAGAGGTGTACCGATGGATGTGGTGTATTTAGATTTCCAAAAGGCATTCGATAAGGTGCCACACAAAGGTTACTGCAGAAGATAAAGGTACGTGGAGTCAGAGGAAATGTATTAGCATGGATAGAGAATTGGCTGGCTAACAGAAAGGAGAGAGTCGGGATAAATGGGTCCTTTTCGGGTTGGAAATCGGTGGTTAGTGATGTGCCACAGGGATCGGTGCTGGGACCACAACTGTGCACAATATACATAGATGACCTGGAGGAGGGGACAGAGTGTAGTGGAACAAAATTTGCAGATGACACAAAGATTACTGGGAAGAAAGCGGGTTGTGTAGAGGACACAGAGAGGCTGCAAAGAGATTTAGATAGGTTAAGCGAATGGGCTAAGGTTTGGCAGATGGAATACAATGTCGGAAAATGTGAGGTCATCTACCTTGGGAAAAAAAACAGTAAAAGGGAATATTATTTGAATGGGGAGAAATTACAACATGCTGTGGTGCAGAGGGACCTGGGGGTCCTTGTTCATGAATCCCAAAAAGTTAGTTTGCAGGTGCAGCAGGTAATCAGGAAGGCGAATGGAATGTTGGCCTTCATTGCGAGAGGGATGGAGTACAAAAGCAGGGAGGTCCTGCTGCAACTGTAAAGGGTATTGGTGAGGCTGCACTTGGAGTACTGCGCGCAGTTTTGGTCACCTTACTACAGGAAGGATATACTAGCTTTGGAGGGGGTACAGAGACGATTCACTAGGCTGATTCCGGAGATGAGGGGGTTACCTTATGATGATAGATTGAGTAGACTGGGTCTTTTCTCGTTGGAGTTCAGAAGGATGAGGGGTGATCTTATAGAAACATTTAAAATCATGAAAGGGATAGACAAGATAGAGGCAGAGAGATTGTTTCCACTGGTCTGGGAGACTAGAACTAGGGGGCACAGCCTCAAAAGATGGGGGAGCCAATTTAAAAGCGAGTTGAGAAGGAATTTCTTCTCCCAGAGGCTTGTGAATCTGTGGAATTCTCTGCGCAAGGAAGCAGTTGAGGCTAGCTCATTGAATGTATTCAAGTCACAGATAGATAGATTTTTAACCAATAAGGGAATTAAGGGTTATGGGGAGCGGGCGGATAAGTGGAGCTGAGTCCACGGCCAGATCAGCCATGATCTTGTTGAATGGCAGAGCAGGCTCGAGGGGCTAGATGGCCTACTCCTGTTCCTAATTCTTATGTTCTTATTTAATGGGTGCTTGATCTGTTGCGCGCTGAGCATCCAGGATACGCTGCGGCCCTGGACACCCAGCAAGGACCATAAGGAATCAGTAGAAAAGGCAATTTGGTTGGCCTGCCTGCAGCGACAGGTCCAACTCCGAGATAAGAACATCGAGTCACTGCAGGCAGAACGATGTGAATGTGCAGAAACATCACATGACAGGGCTATGGCAGAAGAAAGGTGTGGAGAGAACTCCGGAAGCTAAAACATGGAAAGACACAGCGAATGGAAAGGTTCAAAAACAGCCAGAACTATTTACAGTGTCAGGTTACCGAGGCTAAGAATAATGAAAAGATACTGTGGGAGGAAAACACTCGCCTCACCCTTCAAGTAAAAGAGTTGGAGGAGAAGTTAAGAGACGTACAGCAGCTTATAAAGTAGCCAGCACGATTGAGTCAGGAGACCACGGTCCCTGCCAGCAACAAATCAAAAGTTTAACCCTTGCTCTGTCCAAGGCAAAAGGCATGGTATTCCTAATAAACCTGGGTACGGCCCGGGTAAACCTGGAAGAGAAGGAGGAAACTGTTCAACCACCACCTGTGGTGCCGGTGACTATACCGGTTCGGCAGCAGGAGGGTGAACGAGTTGTGGGGCGGACAGGGACAGCGGACCACCACCACCTGTGGCACCGAGTTTCAGCTTGGCTTGGCAGCAGGGAGGAGGGGTAGGCGAGCCAGAACAGGAAGGGCCAGAACCAGGGCCAATGTGCCCAGTCCGGCAACAAATGTTTGGCCCGCCCACCGGTGCTGGGGGTCTGGGGCCCCTGGAAAGTCAGTTTGTGGTTCCCCACACGACCCAACAGCTTAGGGCTATGATAAGTCACCTGGGAAAGCTCACCCCAAAGGGGGACACCTCGGTCCACTTTATGGAAGTGGAACAGGCAGGGGATATTAACGCGTGTGATGATGCCGAGATAGCAAATATGCACCTCCTCTCACTGGACAGCAAGCTGTACAGGTTCCTATCTGCCGAGAGCAAAAGGGGGCAGAGGACATGTGCTGCTGTCCAGGAAGATATTCGAGAAGCCATGGGCTGTAATGATGGGAGTCCCTTCTCCAGACCCATGGAAGTGTAGCGCAGGGAAGAGTTCTCCTGCCCCTGCCCAAAAGACCGAGACTGAGAAGCCAGCCCCTCCCCACCCGTTTGATACATTTCTGACTGCGCTGCGAACAATGCTGGATGGCTCTGGGAGGGTAGCCACCGCCACCGGTACCGAAATCCCATCTGCCCCATCCCAGCCAAAACAGTGACTAGAACAGACACAGCCTGTTCCCCTGTGTTCCCTCGAGTACAATGCGTGGGGGAGACCGACTGTTCAGATGGAGGTGGAAAAGGTGAAAGGGACTGACCTGCTGGATACCGGTGCATCAAGCACCCTTGTCTATGTAAATAACCCCACCGCCTCACCTCTGTCTAGCGGGGTCCCCTAGAGCTTGGTGGGTTTCACAGGCACCGAGAAGGTTGGCTCTTTCTCCGTTCCGTTCTCTATTCGTTTCGGAACACTCCACACCAAATGGACTTGTGTCCTGATGAAGTGGGAACAGGAAGGGAGAGGGATCCTGGGGGCTGACTTCATTCGAGGCCATGGGATCCTCGTGGATTTAAGAAACCATTGTCTTTCGGGGTCAGTATGTATGGGACAGGAGAGTGATGTGATGGTTATCCCAGAAAAATGGGGAAAAGGGACGGTGTGTACCATGAAGCCAAGGAGTGTTACAACCTTGAATCACTGGTCAGTAACACTCCAATGGAGTACCAAGAGTATGTGAGGGCAAACCTTGCAGCTTTTGCCACTCACAAACATGACTGTGGGAGGATAAACGGGGTCGAGGTTAGCATAGATGGTGACCCTATGACCCGACCGTAGAAACAGTATAACTTCCCCAGGGAGGCGGAGGCAGACATGGAAACAGCCTTGGGTTCTTTAGTGAAACAGGGGGTATTGAGACCAATAGCTACCCATGCGAACTCTCCGTTGTGGCCGGTTAAGAAACAGGACAACTCCTGGAGAGCCACGGTGGACTATCGAGTACTCAACCGTAACATCCCTGGCTGTGCACCCATTGTTGTTGCTGCCGTTGGATGACCTCATTGGACGTATCCCAGCCTCCGCGACCACCTTCACGGTGCTGGACATTTCCAACGGGTTTGGTCCATACCTTTAAGAAGAGAAGGTCAGTACAGGTTTGCTTTTACCTTTAAAGGACAGCAATACACTTGGAACTGTCTCCCTCAGGGCTTCCACAACAGCCCCAGTATTTTCCATCAATGTATAGCCAACTGTTTAAAGAGCCTCAGCAGACCCCAGCAGCTGGTACAGTATGTGGACGACCTGCTCCTGTTCACCGATGAAGGGGAGGAGCATGGTTCACTGCTGGCTGAACTGCTGGAGCTGCTGAAAGAAGAAGGGTTTAAAGTGAATCCCACAAACGCACAGATCGGCCTGAAGGAAGTAAAATTCCTGGGACTGGCTGTGCGCGCTGGGGAAAGGGCCATTGACAAAGCTAGAAGGGAAGCAGTGCAGAAGTTACCAGCCCCCAACACAGTGACAGGAGTAAGATCTTTCCTCGGGCTAACCGGGTACAGCAGAGATCTCATTGAGGATTATGCAGCCACAGCAGCCCCTCTGCTCCGACTCCGACACAAGGGAGTGGAGTGGGAATGGGACGAAGGTTGCGAGGCAGCATTTATCCAACTCAATAAAGACCTGCAGACCGTGCCAGCTCTCGGGGCTATTGTTGGGGGTAAAGAGTTTTCCTGGAGGTAGCAGCCAGTGGGGACAGCCTGAGTGCAGTACTGCTCCAAGAGCGGCACGGCCGGCTGAGACCAGTGGTCTACTCCTCCAGGATACTCACGGATGTGGAGAAGGGATACTCCAACTTTGAGAGGCACCTCCTAGCCACTCACTGGGCTGTGAAAAGATCACTGATCTTCACAGGGGATCCCCTATCACACTCCTTACCTACCATACGCCCATCCAAATGCTCCTGGACAGGAGGATCAAGGACGGGACAGAGAGCAGTGCCCGCATTGCTCGCTGGACCCTACTCCTCTCCCAAATGGACTTAAGGGGTAAGAGTCTCTGCGAGCAAAGACTCGCAGCCAACATGATCTATCCAGGGAACGCCCACCGGTGTTCCATAGAAGGGGTATGGGAAATTAGCATAGGTTTTCGGGCTGGGTTACGTCCCACAAGCCGAGAGATCTCAAGAACGGATTTGCAGGTGAACGACTCACAGGCTGTGGAGTTTATGACCCAGAGGCAGGCATTGCCCTGGTGATTAAACTCCCCAGTACGATGAGTGCCCAGCACGCTGAACTGTCAGCGGTGGTATATGTAGTCACACACCCCGAAGAATTCCCCACCCGACACACGATTTTCTCGGACAGTATGTTCACATGCAATTCGTGTATAGAGTACTTGGCTATCTGGTCCCGTCGCGGATACACATCTGCAGACGGGAGACCCCTGGCAATTAAGCCCCGACTGGAAAAGATCATGACAGCCGTGGGGGAGGAAGGGAAGATCTATATACATAAAGTGAAGGCACATTCCACCACTGAACCCCGTAGCGAGGGAAACCAGCAGGCTGACATGTTGGCCAAGCAAGGTGCGCGCACGGGCAAGCTCTAGGATCCGTACAACCCAGGCCCCATCGCAGCAGTCAGGGGCAGGATTGGGATGACAGGGAGGGTAGGGGTAGCATTGTCCCCGGACCTAAAAACGGTTCAGATCCAAGACCCCGTCCCTAAAACTGTCCTGAACACGCTAGAAAAAGGGGAAAGGGTAGACGGCCCGTACAGAAGGCATGCTGTTCAGGGGGGAGCAATGGGTAGTACCCCAACAACAGCAGAGAGAATTCCTCCAGCTGGACCACGAGGGTCCAGGAGCAGGACATCCTGGACCTGAGACCACTTGGCAACGGGTGGAACAGGCAGGGTGGTGGCCAGGACTCAGGGAAGACGTCCGCGAGTTCTGTGCCAGCTGTCTGGTGTGCGCTGCCAACAACCCCGACGCCCAGAAAAGGAAGGTGTCTATGGGACATATCAGGAGGGTAGAGGGATCCTGGCAGTCGATCCAGGTCGATTACATTGGGCCTCGACCCACCGCCCAGGGAGGTTACCAGTACTGTCTAGTGTTGGTGGATGTATTCACCAAATGGGTGGAAGCCTTCCCATGCCGAACAGCCACTGCCCTGGGAACAGCCAGGATCCTGGTCAGGGAGGTGTTCTCCCGATGGGGACTACCCCAGTACGTGGATTCCGACCAGGGGAGCCACTTCACCAGGCAGGTGATGCAGGAACCATTAAGGTGCTCAGCATCAAAGAGAAATGGCATGTCGCCCACAACCCACAGTCATCCGGGTCTGTGGAGCGTTTAAACCGCAACATCAAAGAAAGACTGCGAAAAGAGACAGGGGACTCACCCAAGAGGTGGGTAGAGGTCCGACCACTGGTCCTCATAGGGATCCGGGCCAGCCAGTCAAAGATCACGGGGTACTCCCCGTGTTAGCGTTAGTGTTTTCTTAGAAGAATCACTCAACACTCAGGGTCGGTTCCAATGCTGATGCAGCTTTTATTACGCTCAGCGGGAAGGAAAAACTCAGGACCGTATCCAGGTTTCTCTTCACAGAACAAAGAGTTACATGTACCTTTATATGTTTCACAACAGTTACAAAACAGTTTACTACAGTTACACAGCCCATCACGGCTGGACACAAGCCAATCACAACGATTATAGATTACATATAGGTTCTTTTAACCCAATAGAATTCTCCTAGTATCCAGGGAACCATATGTTCGGTTATTGTCAGCTTGGGCTGATCGATGGCTTTATAGGTTCTCTCCCTAGTTCTTTCATCTGGGAGAAATAATTGGTATATAGCCTTGTTTACAGCAAATGGTTTCCCTCTTATCTTTCTTCCTGGGGAATTAATTGGTTTATGGCCTTGTTCACAGGAGATGGTTTCCTTCTTATCTCTGTCTTCCCAGGCATTCCTACAGTGGGCCTCACAGGGTTATTGCTCGGTCAGTGAACGTTCAACAGTTCACAGTTTGACTACCTGATTTCCCATAATGCCTGGGCAGCCATTTTATGTGTGTGTCCATTTAAGCTTATGTGAGTTTTAAATATCCAGCAGGTGCCTAATGCCTAAGTCTATATATATATTTCTACTCTCTACAACACCCCGTATGAGCTCATGACCGGCAGAGCCAGGCGAACCCCCACGCATGTGTTAGCCCCGGTACTCACGGAAGGTCAGCTTAGGGAAGCGAGCCGGGACAGCTTTGTCAGGAACCTGTGTGAACACATTAAACAGATTCACTGGCAGGCTGCTGACAATATGGGAAAACAGCATCGGAGCAACTGACTGCTGCTCGAGCCCCGCAAACACCACGAATGGGAGATAGGGGACCAGGTTATGGTCAGCAACTACGCTCGAGTAGGGGTTTATGAGGCACTGTACATGGGGCCGTACCACATTGTCGACAAGGCAAGCCCCATGATCTGTGCCGTGAAAATGCCTCGCCGTACAAAGTGGTTCCACATAAACCAGTGCAAACTTTTCAACCCCGGGACAGCAGCGAAACGTAAGGGACAGCCAGGAACAGGGAACTGTGCTAAAGGCAGGGACCCTCAGCCAGCAGCCTCCGACTGTGGAAATCCCACAGGGGACGTGGCAGACCCACAGACTGTACCCAGAGGGGCGGTGGACTGAGTTACTGGAGGAGCTGGGACTTGGACGCACCCCCAGGGGTCAAAACCCTGAGAAGGACTCTCCGCACACCACGGCCTAAGGCACCGTGGTCACCAGCGCCCCAATTTAAGTGGTTCAGCCCCGGGAGAGGGACCTGCCGTGAAAGGGTACCTAAGATCAAGGACCAGCCTGCGAGCAGGGACACCCAGCCGGTAGCCTCGGGCGACGAGGGAGCCCCAGAAGAGATAGTGGTGGACCAGCCACTAATTGGGGGTCCCCAGCCCACGGCCCTCAACCAGGCAGAACCCCCAGGGGACAAAATGAACCAGGCAGCCACCCCCAAAGGAGCGGTGTGCTGTATCACCGGAGGGGACATTCCCCCAATAGTGTGGGACTCAGACCCACCTCCGGTCAGGACACTCCAGGTCCTGCGGTACAGTCCGACCTACGACCGGCCCCGCTGGAAACACAGAGGCCAGGGAAGAAAAGAGAAGGGCAGGAATTAACCTGGCCACCCGGAGATGGGTGGCAGATGTACATAAATAATACGATATGTGTTAAGGTATGTTTAGTAAGAATCTAGCGTAGTGTAGATTATGCGTGTAATGATTTCAGGCACCACAACCGAAAAGAAACCACACGTCTGGAAGGTGTGAAACGAGTAGAATAGGATAAGGATGTTTATATGAATATAGAAGTTAAGAGTTTCAGCCGACAGCCGGTGACTAAATAGTGACATATGTGTTGGGGAAAGGAAAAGACCCCACCTTGTCGGCAGTAAAAGAGGCACTACAAGATCGATAACAACATGAACAGGGTCCTGTTCCTGCTCACCCTGATAAGGATGAGCAGTGACAGCTGAGGAGACGTGGAAGAATCCCCCATTTATGGTCTCAGGAGAGAGAGCACCGATCGTGACTGCAGCGGGTGACACCCCGGGTGTGGAAGAGCTCGCCGTGTCCGCCCACGAGGGAAGGTGGCCAGGGTGGATGGGGTCTCATTCCACCCACTACTCCAGCCAGGAAGGGTTTACCTCTGGGGAGGCCTCCGTTCCATGCCCCAGGATACGGGTCGTTGCTGCGTGGGTCAGTGTCACGGAGGGAAAACGTGTATGTTTGACTTGTAAAGGAAAGATTCCCCTGGGTAGATGGTGCTGGCTCAGGAAGCTGAGCAAGGATGTGGGGGATCAGCACTCTGACTGGGAAAGACTCGGGAATGACACGTACCGTACCATCACGGGGACACGGGGAGGAGTGAAGGTGTGTTAGAACAAGTGGTGGGAGTCTGAACAGGGAATTTACGTCTGCATGTGGTGGTCAGAGGAGATCTGTCCTGCAGACATATCAATCGCCTTTGCCAGGCAATGGCAAGATGACGGGGAAGGGATGGGGTGGGATTCCAGCCTACACGGGTGTGTGGTCCCACACTCCCCACTCCCAATTAACACCACCGAACTTATAGCACACATTAAGAAACCCCTGCCCACGACCCCGCCAGTGAGAACAATAACAGAAAGGTGTCCGACCACCACCAAGTGACTCGGGAATGGATTAGTATTGGTACCAACCGAAAAGGTGTTATACCAGGGGCTACATTATGCAGTAGCTTCAGTTATTTTAAACTTTACCGAGGTGCATATACCTGACTGGTGCCCGAAGGAAACAGAGCAGCTATACCAGGCCCTACTCAGAGAAATGTTCAAGAACTTTTATGAGTTCGAATTTGAGAATGTAGACAAAACAGATATATACATCCTGTACGCTAGGGACACCATGGGCACGGGAAGACCTAGAAGGGGCACCTTGAACGACATTTTAACTGCATATCATGCAGGATCCTCTGTGATAAATAGCCTGGACGATATCGAACTACACATGCAGATAAATGGTCTACAGAACCAACTGAGAAACATCATGAAAGAAGAAAACACAGGAGAAGGCTCAGAGCTACACGAGGACCAGGCTATGATGATCCATTGAAAGGAAATCGTGGCTGAGCTGGAAAAACATGCACAGACAGGGAATGCACTCATACGGGAGGATAGGAATGCTTCTGACCAGGTTGCACAGAACGAGGTGTGTGTGCTGTACGGGGCATGGTTGTTGGACGAGGGCCACAACAACCTGGAGGATTTAAAACAAGGTTTAGTCCCCTCCTGGATCAGTAACAAGCACCTTGCAGCCCTCCACCCGTACAGTAACTCACGAAGCCCGTGCCAGCTCGGCCTAGCTTCTGAAACTTACCCTGTCCCAGTCGATCGCGATGTTCTAATCACACCATCATGGGGATAGTACTAAGGATGTCGGTCATGGGTGGGACAGCCCTTCCCACACTGTATACAGGGTGGAGAACATTGGAGTCATTCAAGGAGGTGCACATGTTCATTTCACAGCAGTCCCACCCTATGTCATAAAGTGGGAACACGCTATGACGGGTACTGACCTCTCCGGGTGCACACATAATACTGTGTCCCCAGCACTTGAACACCTATTCTAAACCACAGTGTGGGTTTAAAGCTGCTGGTGCACAGTCTATCAACTGTACCATGGAGGTAATGGCACAAAACCATGTCCCTCCACAGGGAGCATACATCGGGGGTGGGACATATTGTGTCACCACCAGTGCGCCCCACTACCAACATGGTCACTTCTGGTGTCCGGTCAGTGACAGCAGTTTTTGCTTTGAACCCGAGGCAGAAGTTCAAGTGGCCCAGGAACGGATTGTCCCCATTCCTGAACCCTCCACTGTTCAACTCACTGTGAGAGAAAACATCACAAACCTGCAGGATTATGTTGTACATTTGGCGATGAAATTCCCCCACTACCCGAACAACTTACTGCTCTGCTAGCAGCTGTAGTAATCTCACAAAAACATTTCAATTCTCGAGAACAGAAAACAATTGAGATCGGGAGAAAGATTCTAGAGATCACAATTCCACCTTGGTGGGACATTTTCAGAAATATAGAAGTTCCTGCCGGGATCAGAATAGCTTCCCACTTTTTGGTTGTCTGTCAACTCGCGATTATTCTTTACTTATGGTGTCTCACTTGTTGAGTGAAACGCAGAGGCCGTCAGGTCAGGCACCAAAGGTGCTGTACGCTCCCTGGCCAAACTTGGGGATCGCACAGGGAGGAGTAACACCATACTACCATGAACTCATCCTTTTTTGGCGTGGAAGCAAGTCATCCTCGTTTCGAGGGACCGCCTATGATGATGATGATGATGGATACATTAACGTCCCGACAGCTCATTGACTGCAGGAGTGGGACCGTGTGGCGCTTCAGAAGACATGTCAAAAAGACAAAGTCTGATTCCGTCTCATGTGCTCCTACAATCAGGAATAGCAACAAACTAAAAATGCTTAATAATGGTTACACCTTGTCGCCACATAAACTACATAGTTGGCTTGTTGGTCTAGAGGTATGATTCTCGCTTTGGGGTTGTTGTTTGAAATATGCGAGAGGTCCCGGGTTCAAATCCCGGACGAGCCCTCATTTTGCCGCGAATTTTGAATTTGCATCGAACTTTTGCAAAGAAGGACTTGCATTTCTGCAGCGTCTGTCAGGAACTCATGATGCCCCAAAGTGCTTTACAGTCGTTGAGTTGCCTTTGAAATGTTGTCACGTGAGGAAAGATGTGCTCAAGTCACCTCACACGCACCTCAACTCTTTGTGAAGGAGATCATAGAATCATAGAAGTTTACAGCACGGAAGGAGGCCATTTCGGCCCATCGTGTCCGCGTCAGCCAACAAGAGGCTTTCCAGCCTAATCCCATTTTCCAGCTCTAGGTCCATAACCCTGCAGGTTACGGCACTTCAGGTGCACATCCAAGCACTTTTAAAATGTGGTGAGGGTTTCTGCCTCTACCACCCTTTCAAGCAGTGAGTTCCAGACCCCCACAACCCTCTGCGTGAAGAAATTTCCCCTCTAAACTTTCTATCAATTACTTTAAATTTATGCCTCCTTGTTGATGACCCCTCTGCTAAGGGAAATAGGCCCTTTCTATCCACTATATCTAGGCCCCTCATAATTTTATACACCTCAATGAAGTCTCCCCTCAGGCTCTGTTCCATGGAAAACAAATCCAGCCGATCCAATCTGTCCTCATGGCTAAGATTCTTCACTCCCGGCAACAGACTCGTAAATCTCCTCTGTATCCTCTTCAGTGCAATCATGTCCTTCCTGTAATATGGCGACCAGAACTGCACGCAGTACTCCAGCAGTGGCCAAACCTGCCCCAGCGACCCCATCTCTTGTATTCCATTCCTCGGATAATAAAGGCAAGCATTCCATATTCCTTCTTAACCACCTTATCTACCTGGCCTGCTACTTTCAGGGATCTGTGGACATGCACTGCCTGGATTCTGGGGAGGACCCAGCAGATTGGAAAACTGCAAATGTAATGCCCCTATTTAAAAAAGGAGGAAGACAAAAAGCAGGAAACTATAGACCAGTTAGCCTAACGTCTGTGGTTGGGAAAATGTTGGAGTCCATTATTAAAAAAGCAGTAGCAGGACATAGAAACATAGAAACGTAGAAAATAGGTGCAGGAGAAGGCCATTCGGCCCTTCGAGCCACACCACCATTCAATAAGATCATGGCTGATCATTCAGCTCAGTGCCCCTTTCCTGCTTTCTCTCCATACCCCTTGATCCCTTTAGCCATAAGGGCCACATCTAACTCCCTCTTGAATATATCTAACGAACTGGCATCAACAACTCTTCTGTGGCAAAGAATTCCACAGGTTAACAACTCTCTGAGTGAAGAAGTTTCTCCACATCTCGGTCCTAAATGGCTTCCCCCTTATCCCTTAGACTCTGACCCCTGGTTCTGGACTTCCCCAACATCGGGAACATTCTTCCTGCCTCTAACCTGTCCAGTCCCGTCAGAATTTTATATGTTTCTATGAGATCCCCTCTCATTCTTCTAAACTCCAGTGAATGCAGGCCCAGTCGATCCAGTCTCTCCTCATATGTCAGTCCTGCCATCCCGTGAATAAGTCTGGTGAACCTTCGCCGCACTCCCTCAATAGCAAGAACATCCTTCCTCAGATTAGGAGACCAAAACTGAACACAATATTCCATGTGACGCCTCACCAAGGCCCTGTAAATCTGCAGTAAGACCTCCCTGCTCCAATACTCAAATTCCCCAGCTATGAAGGCCAACATGCCATGTGTCTTCTTCACCGCCTGCTGTACCTGCATGCCAACTTTCAATGACTGATGTACCATGACACCCAGGTCACGTTGCACCTCGCCTTTTCCTAATCTGTCACCATTCAGATAATATTCTGCCTTCACGTTTTTGCCACCAAAGTGGATAACCTGACATTTATCTACACTATACTGCATCTGCCATGTATTTGCCCATTCACCTAACCTGGGCAAGTCACCCTACAGCCTATTAGCATCCTCCTCACAGCTCACACCGCCACCCAGCTTAGAGTCACCTGCAAACTTGGAGATATTACAATCAATTCCGTTGATTCCATCTAAATCGTTGATGTATATTGTAAATAGCTGGGATCCCAACACTGAGTCCAGTGGCATCCCACTAGTCACTGCCTGCGATACTGAAAAGGACCCATTTATCCCTGCTCCCTGCTACCTATCTGCCAACCAGTTCTCTACCCATGTCAATAAATTACCCCCAATACCATATGCTTTAATTTTGCAAACTAATCTCTTGTGTGGGACCTTGTCAAAAGCTTTTTAAATGTTCAAACACATTACATCCACTGGTTTTCCCTTGTCCACTCTACTAGTTGCATCCTAAATAAATTCTCGAAGATTTGTCAAGCATGATTTCCCTTTCATAAATCCATGCTGACTTGGACCGATCTTGTCACTGCTTTCCAAATGCGCTGCTATTTCATCTTTAATAATTGATTCCAGCGTTTTCCCCACTACTGATGTCAGGCTAACTGGTCTATAATTATACATTTTCTCTCTCCCTCCTTTTTTAAAAAGTGTTGTTACATTAGTTCCCCTCCAGTCCATAGGAACTGATCCAGAGTCGATAGACTGTTGGAAAATGATCACCAATGCATCCACTATTTCTCGGGCTACTTCCTTAAATACTCTGGAATGAAGACTATCAGGCCCTGTGGATTTATTGGCCTTCAATCCCATCAATTTGTCTAACACAATTTCCTGATTAATAAAGATTTCCTTCAGTTCCGACTTCTCGCTAGACCCTCGGTTTCCTAGTATTTCCGGAAGGTTATATGTATCTTCCTTCGTGAAAACAGAACCAAAGTATTTGTTCAATTGGTCTGCCATTTCTTTGTTCCCCATTAAAAAGTCACCTGATTCTGACTGCAAATGACCTACGTTTGTCTTCACTAATCTTTTTCTCTTCACATATCGACAGAAGCTTTTACAGTCAGTTTTTATGTTCCCTGCAAGCTTCCTCTTATACTCTATTTTTCCGCTCCTAATTAAACTCTTTGTCCTCCTCGACTGAATTCTAAATTTCTCCCAGTCCTCAGGTTTGCTGCTTTTTCTGGCCAATTTATATGCCTCTCCTTGGAATTAACACTATCCCTAATTTCCCTTCTTAGCCACGGTTGAGCCACATTCCCCGTTTCAGTTTTTTCTCCAGACAGGGATGTACAATTGTTGAAGTTCATCCATATGATCTTTAAATGTTTGCCATTGCCTATCCACCATCAACCCTTTAAGTCTCATTTGCCAGTCTATTCTAGCCAATTCACATCTCATACCATTGAAGTTACCTTTCCTCAAGTTCAGGATTCTCGTCTCTGAATTAACTGTGCCACACTCCATCTTAATAAAGAATTGTACCATATTGTGGTCACTCTTCCCCAAGAGGCCTCGCACAACAAGATTGCTATTAGTCCTTTCTCATTCCACATCACCGAGTGTAGGATAGCCAGCCCTCTAGTTGGTTCCTCGACATATTTTTCAAGAAAACCATCCCTAATACACGACAGGAAATCCTCCTCCACTGTATTTCTACCAGTTTGGTTAGCCCAATCTCTATGTAGATTAAAGTTGCCCATGATAACTGCTGTACCTTTACGCATCCGTAATTTCTTGTTTGATGCTGTCCCCAAACTCACTACTACTGTTTGGTTGTCTGTGCACAACTCCCACGAGCGTTTTCTGCCCTATGGTATTCCGCAGCTCTATCCATACAGATTCCACACCATCCAAGCTAATGTCCTTCCTTACTATTGCGTTAATTTCCTCTTTAACCAGCAACGTTACCCGACCTCCTTTTCCTTTCTGTCTATCCTTCTTGAATGTTGAATACCTCTGGATGTTGAGTTCCCAGCCTTGGTGACCCTGGAGCCATGTCTCTGTAATCCCAATTATATCAGATTTGTTAATTGCTGTTGATGCAGTTAATTCGTCCACCTTATTACGAATACTCCTCGCATTGAGGCACAGAGCCTTCAGGCTTGTCTTTTTAAAACACTTTCTCCCTTTAGAATTTTGCTGTAATGTGGCCCTTTTTGATTTTTGCTTTGTGTTTCTCTGCCCTCCACTTTTATTTTTCTTCTTTCTATCTTTTGCTTCTGCACCCATTTTACTTCCTTCTATCTCCCTGCATAGGTTCCCATCCCCCTGCCATATTAGTTTAACCCCTCCTTAACAGCACTAGCAAACACTCCCCTAGACATTGGTTCCGGTTCTGACCAGGTGCAGACCGTCCGGTTTGTACTGGTCCCACCTCCCCCAGAACCGGTTCCCATGTCCCAGGAATTTGAATCCCTCCCCCCTGCACTACTCATCAAGCCACATAGTCATCTGAGCTATCCTGCAATTCCTACTCCGACTAGCACGTGGCACTGTTAGCAATCCTGAGATTACTACCTTTGAGATCCTACTTTTTAATTTAATTCCTAGCTCCCTAAACTCAGCTTGTAGGACCTCATCCCATTTTTTTCCTATATCGTTGGTACCTATATGTACCACAACAGCTGGCTGTTCACCCTTCCCCTCCAGAATACACTGCAGCCGCTCCGAGACATCCTTGACTTTTGCACCAGGGAGGCAACATACCATTCTGGAGTCTCGATTGTAGCCGCAGAAACATCTATCTTTCCCCCTTACAATAGAATCCCCTTTCACTATAGTTCTCCCACTCTTTTTCCTGCCCTCCTGTGCAGCAGAGCCACCCCTGGTGCCATGGACTTGGCTGCTGCTGCCTTCCCTGATGAGTCATCTCCTCCAACAGTACCCAAGGTGGTGTATCTGTTTTGCAGGGGGATGGCGCCAGGGTACTCCTGCACTACCTTCCTTCCACTGCTCTTCCTGATGGTCACCCATTCCCTATCTGCCTGAGTAACCTTTACCCGCGGAGTGACCAACTCACTAAATGTGCTATTCACGACATCCGTAGCATCGCGGATGCTCCAGAGTGACTCCATGCGCAGCTCCAGTGCCGCAATGTGGCCTGTCAGGAGCTGCAGCTGGATACACTTCCTGCACATGTAGTCATCAGGAACACTGGAAGCGCCCCTGACTTCCCACATAGCACAGGAGGAGCATGACACGTGTCCGAGCTCTCCTGCCATGACTTAACCATTGGATTACTTAATTTGGCAACATGCCAAAGGTTTCTTGCTGCTAAGAACAAGAAGTAAGACAAAGAAACAGAAAACTACTCACCACTCAACCAGCCAATCACTTACCCTCTTGGCTGTGACGTCACCCTTTGATTACTTGTGACTTCTTTCTTACTTTTGACCCTGCACCAGCTGCAGCTCGCTGCTCGCTGCTCCTCCAGCCGCTGCTCCTCCAACTGCCGCCCATCCCCGGACTCCCGCTGGGCCTTTATAGGCCGCTGCTCACACCTCCTCCGGTCACTGCTCCTCCGGCTTTTGGAAAAAAATAATTCAGTCAGGCAGAGTCTGCATGGATTTATGAAAGGGAAGTCATGTTTGACAAATTTGCTGGAATTCTTTGAGGATGTAATGAACAGGGTGGATAAAGGGGAACCAATTGGATGTGGTGTATTTGGACTTCCAGAATGCATTTTGACAAGGTGCCACATAAAAGATTACTGCACAAGGGGTTGGGGGTAATATATTAGAATGGATAGAGGATTGGCTAACTAACAGAAAACAGAAAGTCGGGATAAATGGTTCATTCTCTGGTTGGTAAACAGTAACTAGTGGGGTGCTGCAGGGATCAGTGCTGGGACCCCAACTCTTTATAAGCTATATTAACAACTTGGAAGAAGGGACCGAGTGTAACATAGCCAAAGATTGGAGGAAAAGCAATGTGTGAGGAGGACACAACAAATCTGCAAAACAACATAGCCAGGCTAAGTGAGTGGGCAAAAATTTGGCAGATGGAATATAATGTTGGAAAGTGCAAGGTTATGCACTTTGGCAGAAAAAATCAAAGACAAGTTATTATTTAAATAGAGAAAAATTGCACAGTGCTGCAGTAACAGCGGGACCTGCGGGTACTTGTGCATGAAACACAAAAGGTTCGTATGCAGGTACAGCAATTGATCAGAAGGCCAATGGAATAGAAACATAGAAACAGAGAAACATAGAAACATAGAAACATAGAAACATAGAAAATAGGTGCAGGAGTAGGCCATTTGGCCCTTCTAGCCTGCACCGCCATTCAATGAGTTCATGGCTGAACATGCAACTTCAGTACCCCATTCCTGCTTTCTCACCATACCCCTTGATTCCCCTAGTAGTAAGGACTTCATCTAACTCCTTTTTGAATATATTTAGTGAATTGGCCTCAACAACTTTCTGTGGTAGAGAATTCCACAGGTTCACCACTCTCTGGGTGAAGAAATTCCTCCTCATCTCGGTCCTAAATGGCTTCCTCCTTATCCTTAGACTGTGTCCCCTGGTTCTGGACTTCCTTAACATTGGGAACATTCTTCCTGCATCTAACCTGTCTAACCCCGTCAGAATTTTAAACGTTTCTATGAGGTCCCCTCTCATTCTTCTGAACTCCAGTGAATACAAGCCCAGTTGATCCATTCTTTCTTGATAGGTCAGTCCCGCCATCCCGGGAATCAGTCTGGTGAACCTTCGCTGCACTCCCTCAATAGCAAGAATGTCCTTCCTCAGGTTAGGAGACCAAAACTGTAAACAATACTCCAGGTGTGGCCTCACCAAGGCCCTGTACAATTGTAGCAACACCTCCCTGCCCCTGTACTCAAATCCCCTCGCTATGAAGGCCAACATGCCATTTGCTTTCCTAACCGCCTGCTGTACCTGCATGCCAACCTTCAATGACTGATGTACCATGACCCCCAGGTCTCGTTGCACCTCCCCTTTTCCTAATCTGTCACCATTCAGATAATAGTTTGTCTCTCTGTTTTTACCACCAAAGTGGATAGCCTCACATTTATCCACATTATACTTCATCTGCCATGCATTTGCCCACTCACCTAACCTATCCAAGTCACTCTGCAGCCTCATAGCATCCTACTGCCACCCAACTTAGTGTCATCCGCAAATTTGGAGATACTACATTTAATCTCCTCGTCTAAATCATTAATGTACAGTGTAAACAGCTGGGGCCCCAGCACAGAACCTTGCGGTACCCCACTCGTCACTGCCTGCCATTCTGAAAAGTCCCCATTTACTCCTACTCTTTGCTTCCTGTCTGACAACCAGTTCTCAATCCATGTCAGCACACTACCCCCAATCCCATGTGCTTTAACTTTGCACATTAATCTCTTGTGTGGGACCTTATCGAAAGCCTTCTGAAAGTCCAAATATACCACATCAACTGGTTCTCCCTTGTCCACTCTACTGGAAACATCCTCAAAAAATTCCAGAAGATTTGTCAAGCATGATTTCCCTTTCACAAATCCATGCTGACTTGGACCTATCATATTACCTCTTTCCAAATGCACTGCTATGACATCCTTAATAATTGATTCCATCATTTTACCCACTACTGATGTCAGGCTGACCAGTCTATAATTCCCTGTTTTCTCTCTCCCTCCTTTTTTAAAAAGTGGGGTTACATTGGCTACCCTCCACTCCATAGGAACTGATCCAGAGTCAATGGAATGTTGGAAAATGACTGTCAATGCATCCACTATTTCCAAGGCCACCTCCTTAAGTACTCTGGGATGCAGTCCATTTATTGCAAAGGGGATGGAGTATAAAAGCAGAGAAGTCTTGTTGCAGTTATAAAGGAGATTGGTGAGGCAAGTCCTGGAATACTGCGTGCAGTTTTGGTTTCCATATTGAATACTTGCTTTACTTGTTTTGGAGATGTAGAATTTACCAATATTTCGCAAAGATTCCTTGTACCTGTTCCCCTGCAGAGGAGAAGAATCCCTTTCTGGACTTTTAAAATGGAAGGACAAACTTGGGGACACAAATGAGTTTAAAGAGGAAGACGAGGCCTGCAGGGGATAAAAGGGGATGCATTCATGGAGCCCCCACAGTGTTTCAACTCATGAGCAAGGGAATTTAATTTGTACCTAAATTACAGAAACCTGAGATCCCCATAACATCTCTGGGAAGCAGCATATCAATTTTAAGATTCTACAACATTTTGGCTGCGAAAAAAGGAGTTACCGAATACATGACATGGGGCTAACCTCTGTGAAGCAAATTCGTGTATTAAGGATCCCAGATGTCTGGGGGAACTATGCAACACCAATTCACCCCCTAAGAGATAATCAAATTACCAACCATTATCGAAACTACACAACTCAATCAAATTACTGCTGAACAAGCCCGACAAATTCTGACAAAGAAGAGAGCTCAAAACTAATGAGCAGCTCCCTTGAAACAAAGAGCTGGGCCAGATTTGGTGGGAGATAAGGAAGCCTTTTTGGGATATATCTATTCCCAGTTTTACAAGGAAAAGAACACAAGCAGCCGGAGGTGGGGAGTGAAGAAATGGAGGAGTGGAGAAAAGTGCAAGAAATCATCAAGGACCGACCGAGCATGCAAACAGCACGAGGCCCACGAAACGGAAGGTTGTCAGCAACCAAATTGACAACCCGGGCCACCACAACCAGCGAAACGACCAACCGAAACCAACTCAGCAAAAACCGAAGAATCGACATTAATTCCACTCTACAATCTACTTCTGAACGACCAACGGGTGAGAAATTACCAAAAAGGACTAACTCAAACTATTCCTAACCAAAGAAAGTGGGTACTTACTCCATACATTCAAAACGCAACTTACTGCATCACCCCAACTGAAGACTACGCAGTCCGAAGTCCTCTCCTCCGTCCGGGATACGGCTCGCCTAGAAGGCCAAGTACAGCGAACCCCGAAACTGCGATTCACCGGCAACTGTCAAAAGGGATTGGTGAGCATAGCTCCTGAACCCCCAGAGCTATAACTTAGTTAGTCAGGGGAATTGGGAGGGGAGAGGCTTGGATAACTTGTGTAAATGTATCTGCATTCTCCTCTTTATCCCATTTGGAGTTTAAGCTGTATTCTTTTCCCCATATGCTGTATGTTGACAATTTATTCAACGTGTTGTACCCTTCGTGTCTATTGCTCTTCCTAGTCTGTGTGTTATTAAAGATGTGCCTTTTGCTTCCTTTTAAACACAATAAAGCCATACCTGCTTCCTACCTTGAAACCGATTGTTTGCCCAAGTCTGTCACAGTCCCTTTATAATTCAAGAGTCTAGAACCAAGGGTGTGGGAGCGATTCATTTAAGGGCAGAAGGGAAAGCTGACCCTCCGAAAATCACCCCTTACATAATGGCGACCACCAAGGGACTCTGGGGCAAGGGACGTGATAAGAGAGAGACTGGTTTCATGAAAAGAAGCAAAAAGGAAGAGGGGATTTCCTCGTATGTGTTTAAGAGGGTAAATGTGGCTCAGGAGTGGGGACTCAATCTATTGTATGCTGAGCGTCCAGAAGATGCTGCAGCTCAATGGACCGAGAGCAAGGACCATAAAAAGTCAATAGAGAAGGCCATTTGGCTAATTTGCCTTCAGCGACAGATCCGGCTTCTAGATGAGGAGAATGAGAAATTAAAGGGAGTATTGAGGCAGGCAGAAGAGAGGTCCAGTGCAAGGGACAGAGTCGGGGAAAGGCTGTGGACAGAGGTGGGACAGTGAAAGGAAAGTAGAGAGCTCACTAAAGAAAGGCACAAAACCCAACTGGACCTTTTACAGTGTCAGATTATTGAAGCCAAGTATAGCGAACTTGTATTGCGGGAATAGAATTCCTGCCTCGCCAAGCAAATTAAAGATTATGGGGAGAGGGTGAAAGACATTCAGGTAGCCTATAAGGTAGCCAGTACCAGGGAATTTGAGGTTGGTGACCATGGCCCCTGCCAGCAGCTGATCCAAGGCTTGAACCTTGCTCTATCCCGGGCTAAAGGCATGGTGTGCTTGATAAACCCGGGTTTAGCCCAGGAATACCTGGTAGAGCAAGGAGAAACCACGCAGTCACCGCCTGCAGCTCCTGGGAACAGCCCAGAGCAGCGGGGGTGTCAACCAGAGTCTGGGGCAGGCAAGGATTGCGAACTACCAACACCGGCGGCCCCGAGTTTTAAATCGGTTTGGTAGCAGGGGGAAGCAGGCAAGCCAATACAAGGAGGGCTGGAACCAGGGCCAATGCACTCGGTCCGGCAGCAGACGTTTGGCCCACCTGGTGCAAATGGGGCAGCAGGACCCCTAGTAAGCAATTTCATAGCCCCCATGACACCCAAAAACTGAGCGCTATGATAGGCCACCTAAGTAAGCTCACCCAACAGGGAGATCCCTCGGTACACTTCCTGGAAGTGGAACACACAGGGGATATTAACGGGTGCGATGATTCAGAGCAGGCTAAGCTGTTGTTCTTCTCACTAGACACCAAGCTGTGCCATTCCCTCTCTGCGGACAGCAGAATGGGGCGAAACACGTACGCTACGGTTAAGGAGGAGGTTCTAGAGGCCATGGGTATGAACGACGGGAGTCCTTTCTCCCGAGTGGAGAAGACAGTACAGCTCCATGGGGAGACTCCACAGGCTTTCGCCGACAGGTTGTGGCCGGTCTACGAAAGGGCCTGTAGTGGGGTTCTTGACCGGGCCCACCTGGCCCCTAACGAGCTGGCTCACTGGCTCCGCAGCCTGGTGGCAAACAGCTTACCTGGAGTGAAGGCAAAAGCCCAGGTCTGGTTCGATCCAAGAGACCCCAGAACCACCGAGGAGACAGTGGTCGGACAGTTGACCCTGGCTTACCGGAACGGGAAGGTCCATGAGATTAAACCCAGCCAAGGCAAGAGAGAGTGGCATCAGGAAGGTGGGAACCCTCCCCACAAAGGGGGTGAATGTTTTGGGTGTGGGAAAAGTGGGCACTGGAGGAAGGACTGTAGGAACCCTTGGAAAGAGAGCAAGGGAAAGGCCGCTCCAACCCCAGCCCGTAAGGCCGGGGCAGGAACACCCGACTCATATGAGACACTCGTAGCCACCCTACAGACACTTATAAATGGACTGGGAGCAGTAGCTACCGCAACCGGTACAGTAGCCGGTACGGTAAATCCCTCTGCTCCAACCCACCCATGTGTATGACTAGAGCCAGCGCAGCCTGTGTACCTGTGTTCCCTGGAGTACGATGCCTGGAAGAGACCGTGCGTTACAATGGAGGTGAAGAAAGTGAACGGGACCTACCTGCTAGATACTGGTGCTTCCTGCACCCTTGTACATGCAGATAACCCGGCTACCTCACCTCTATCGAACGGGGTCCCGTACAGTCTAGTGGGGTTCACAGGCAACGAGCAAACTGGTTCGTTTCCCATCCCGCTCACCATTCAGTTAGGGACACTCAAAACCAAATGGAAGTGTGTCCTGATGAAATGGGAGCAGGAGGGAAAATGTATCCTGGGGGCTGATTTTATCATTAGCCACTAGATCCTTTTGGATCTGAGGAACCACTGTCGATGGGGAGCCATAGGGACAGACAGGGAAGATGAGGTGGCGGTGATCCCAGAAAAAGAGGCCAAGGGAACGTTGTGTACCGTGAAGCCAAAGGAGGGTTATGACTTGGAATTACTGGTCAGTAACACCCCAGTGGAGTACCAGGCATATGTACGGGCACACCTTGCAGCATTCGCCACCCACAAACATGACTGTGGCAGGGTAACGGGGGTGGAAGTTAGTATAGAAGGGGACCCCATGACCCAACCACAAAAGCAATATAACTTCCCCAGGGAGGCAGAGGTAGTCCTGACAACGGCGCTGGGATCACTGGTAGAGCAAGGGGTGTTAAGACCGATAGCTACCCATGTGAACTCTCCACTGTGGCCAGTTAAGAAATGGGACAACTCATGGAGGGCCACCGTGGACTATCGAGTGCTAAATAAGAATATCCCTGCCTGTGCACACACTGTAGCAGCCGTAGCGGACCTCAGAGGGAGTATTCCAGCATCCGCGACCACTTTCACGGTGTTGGACATTTCAAATGGGTTCTGGTCCATTCTTTTAAATCGGGAGGACCAGTACAAGTTCGCCTTTACCTTTAAGGGCCAACAATACACGTGGAACTGTCTTCCCCAGGGCTTCCACAACAGCCCAGCATTTTTCACCAACGCATGGCGAACTGTTTAAAGGGCTTTAGCAGACCCCAGCAGTTGGTGCAGTATGTGGATGACCTGCTCCTGTTCACCGATCAGGGGGAGGAACATGGCCCACTGCTGGCTGAGCTGCTGGAGCTGCTAAAAGAAGAAGGGTTTAAAGTAAACCCGAATAAGGCACAGATCGGCCAGAAGGAAGTCAAATTCCTGGGGCTGACTGTGCGCGCTGGGGAAAGGGCCATAGACAAGGCTAGAAGGGAGGCAGTACAGGAGTTACCAGCCCCCAACACAGTGACAGGGGTAAGGTCCTTTCTAGGACTCATCGGGTACTGCAGAGACTTCATTGAGGATTATGCAGCCACCGCAGCCCCTCTGCTCAGGCTCCTACACAAGGGGGTAGAGTGGGACTGGGATGAGGGTTTGTGAGGCAGCATTTAATCAGCTCAAGAAGGACTTGCAGACCGCGCCAGCCTTAGGAGCGAAAGATGTAGGAAAGGAGTTTTTCCTGGAGGTGGCAGCCAGCGGGGACAGTGAGCTCAGTGCTGCTTCAAGAGCGGCACGGCCAGCTGAGACCGGTGGTTTACTCCTCCAGGATCCTCACAGATGTGGAGAAGGGGTACTCCAACTGTGAGAGACACCTCCTCGCCACACATTGGGCAGTGAAAAGATCCTTGATCTTCACGGGAGGGTCTCCTCTAACACTCCTAACCCACCACACACCTATTCAGATGCTCCTAGATGGGATGACCCGCATTGCTCGCTGGACCCTGCTCCTCTCCCAGATGGACCTCAGAGTAGAAGGCCCCCATGAGCCAAGGCTCGTAGCCAACCTAATCTACCCAGGGAAAGCCCACAGGTGCTCCGTCGAAGGGGTATGGGAGGTGAACATTGGCCTTCGGGCTGGGTTACACCCTACAGGCCGGGACATCTACGTGGACGGATCCAGCATGGTATCTGCTGGCAAACGACTCACTGAGTGCGGAGCCTATGACCCAAGGTCAGGTATTGCCCGGGTAATCAAGCTCCCCAGCATCATGAGCGCCCAGCATGCTGAACTGTCCGCCGTAATGTACGTGGTGACCCACCCCGAGGAATTACCTACCCCGTACACGATTTGCTCGGACAGTATGTTCACCTGCAATTCATGTACGGAGTACCTGGCTATATGGTCCCGTCGCGGATACACGTCCGCTGACGGGAGACCCCTGGCAATCAAGCCCCTGCTGGAGAAAATCATGACAGCGGTGAGGGAAGAAGGAAAGGTCTACATACATAAGGTGAAGGACCATTCAAAAACCGAACCCCGTGCAGAGGGAAACCAACAGGCTGATAAACTGGCCAAAGAAGGTGCCCGCACGGGAAAGTTCTGGGACCCCTATGACACTGGTCGCATAGCAGTGGTCAAGAATAAGAACAGGGCAGCAGAGAGTACAGGGATAGCTTTGGCCCCGGACTTAAAAACAGTTCAGGCACAGGACCCGGTCCTGAAAGCTGTCCTGAACGCGCTAGCTAGAGGAGAGAGAGTAGAAGGTCCGTACGGCACAGCAGCCATTACCGTTAAGGAAGGCATGCTGTTTAAAGAGGGACAATGGTTCGTGCCACAGCAGCACCAGAGGGAATTCCTAAAACTGGCCCATGAGGGTCCAGGAGCAGGACACCCCGGGCCTGAGACCACCTGGCAACGGGTGGAACAGGCAGGATGGTGGCCGGGACTCAGGGAGGATGTCCGTGGGTTCTGTGCGAACTGCCTGGTGTGTGCTGCGAACAACCCTGACCCCCAGAAAAGGAAGGTGTCCCTAGGACACGTCAGGAGGGTAGAGGGACCATGGCAGTCAATCCAAATTGACTACATCGGGCCCCTACCCACCGCCCAGGGAGGCTACAAATACTGCCTAGTCCTGGTGGACGTGTTCTCAAAATGGGTTGAAGCCTTCAACTGCCGAACAGCCACCGCACTAGGGACAGCTGAGATTCTAGTGAAGGAAGTGTTCTCCCGGTGGGGAGTCCCACAGTATGTGGAGTCGGACCAGGGGAGCCATTTCACCGGGCAGTTATTGCAGGCAACCCTTAAGGTGCTCGGCATTGAGGGGAAATGGCACATTGCCCACAATCCACAGTCATCGGGTAATGTGGAGCTTTTAAACTACACCATTAAAGAAAGGCTGCGGAAGGAGACAGGAGACTCACCCCAAAAGTGGGTGGAGGTCTTACCGTTGGTCCTAATGGGGATCCGAGCCAGCCAGTCAAAGAGCACGGGGTATTCCCCATGCGAGCTCATGACTGGCCGGATCATGCGGACCCCCACCCATGTCCTAGCCCCGGTGCTCACAGAAGGTCAGCTCAGAGAGGTGAACTGGGACTGGTTTGTCAGGAACCTGTTTGAACACCTCAAACAGATTCACTGGCAGGCTGCTAGTAACATGGGCAGACAGCATCAGAGTAACCGATTGCTGCTAGGACCCAGCAAACACCACGAATGGGAGATAGGAGGCCAGGTCATGGTGAGGAACCATGCTCGGGTCGGGGTTTGTGAAGCATTATATATGGGGCCATACAGCATTGTCGACAAGGCAAGCCCGATGGTCGATGCCATAAAGCTGCCCCGCTGCACTAAGTGGTTCCACATCAACCAGTGCAAGCTGTACAACCCAGGGTCAGCCAAGCACAGAGGGCAGCCGGGAGGGGTGAACCGTCCTCAGGACAGGGATCCTCCATTGGCCGCCCCCGACGGTGGAGGGCCCACAGGGAATGTGGCAGGCTCAGAAACCGTGCCTTTCGGGACGGTGAATTGCAGTACTGGAGGGGCTATCCCACCCATCGTTTGGGATTCGGACGCACCCCCAGTAACCCAAGCCCTGAGAAGGACCCTCCGTACACCACGGCCAAAGATACCGTGGTCACCGGCATCTGAGCCTCAGCGATTCTACCCTAGGAGAAGGGCAGCCCGACAGGAAAGGCCGAAGGTCAGAAGTACAGAGGCCACTCAGAGTAGGGACCACCAGCCAGCCGCCTCCAGCGGTGAGGGTCTCACAGGAGCAGTAGCATCGAGCTGTCCCAGAGACAAGGGTCTCCAGCTCACCGGCTGCGGGGAAACCCTAGCATCCAGGCGGCTATCAGACCGCACCAGGCATGGGCCTGACAGGGACTAACCAGGCCACCCGGAGACGGGTGGCGGCTGTACATAGCTCTAATTTTTAGTCTAAGGTAGCTGACTGCACCATTTTACATTTTAAGGTTTAGTTTAGAATTGAGGGTAATGTTGCAGTAATGTTTAGGTGATTGTTTTGAGTTTGTCTTGTGTGTCAGCCAGCCTGAGAGCAGTTCTCAAGGGCAGGATCCAGACATTACCGGGTGATGGACAAACCTCAGGAGACCAATTGATGTTGTTTAATTTTAATCTATGTTCTTCCTTCTGTAATGTGGTTGTACGTTGACTACATGCTGGTGAATATAATGTAATTGAAATGAAATGTAACTGTGCTGAAATGCACAGCTGGGAGGGTGTAAACGTAAAAAGTTTGTACCTGTAAAGGGAAAAGTGTGTATCTGTGGTGATGTTGCATAAGTGTAATGCATATTTTGGTATTAATTTAGTTAATTTACAGGGAAGGTTATTTCTTGAGAGCCAGGAACTTTGCTCACCTGTAAGATGATACCATAAATGACATGGTATCACAGAGGGGGAATGTAGAATTTACCAATATCTCGCAAAGGTGCCTGGTACCTTTCCCCTGCAGAGGAGAAGAATTCCTTTCTGGGCTTTTAAAATGAGTTTAAAGGGGCAGACGATGCCTGCGGGGGATAAAAGGGAATGCATTCATCGAGACCCCCCCCAGTGTTTGGACTCATAGGAAAGAGAATTCAAAATGGACCTAAATTTCAGAAGCCTGAGATCCCCTAAACATCTATGGAAAGGAGCAGATCAATTTTAAGATTCTACAACATTTTGGCTGCGAAAAAGAGTTACAGAGTACAGAAGGTGGGGCTAAACTCTGTGAAGCAAATTCATGTATTAAGGATCCCAGACTGTCTGGGGGGAACTATTCACCCCCTAAGAGATAATCGAATTACCCAATCAAGCACAATGGAAATCATGGTCAGGAAACTGGACAATCCTCAAACAATGCAAAACCAGTGATAGCACATTCTCACACCCTAATCGAGTTACTGCCGACAAAGGAGACATTTGAAAATCAATGGACAGAACAGTTTAAACAGAGCCCAAGAGATTTGATGGGAGATAACAAAGCCTTTTTTGGGGGATATATCTATCCCCCAGTTTTACAAGGAAAAACTAACAGAACACAGACTGGAACTCGCACTGACTCGAACAAGGACATAGACTGGAACACAGACACAGACACAAGCAGCCTGCTTCCTCTGCAGTGAAGAAATGGAACAGTGAAGGAAACTACCAGAATTCATCAAGAACTGACCGAGCACGAGGCCCACGAAACGGAAGGTTGTCAGCAACCAAATTGACAATCACTCTACAATCTACTTCTGAATGACCCAACGGGGGAGAAATTACCAAAAGGGACTAACTAAAACTATTCCTAACCAAAGAAAGTGGGTACTTACCCCATACATCCAAAACGCAACTTAGCGTATCAACGGACGCACCCCAACCGAAGACTACGCAGTCCGAAGTCCTCTCCTCCGTCCAGGGTACGGCTCGCCGAGAAGGCCAAGTGCAGCGAACCCTGAAACTGCGATTCACCGGCAACTGTCTAAAGGGATTGGTGAGCATAGCCCCTGAACCCTCAGAGCTATAACTTAGTTAGTTGGGGTAATTGGGAGGGGGGAGGCTGGGATAACTTGTGTAAATGTATCTGCATTCTCCTCTTTACTCCATTTAGAGTTTAAGCTGTATTCTTTTCCCCACAGGCTGTAATTTGACAATTTATTCAATGTGCTGTACCCCTCAGTGTGTATTGGTCTGAGTGTGTTATTAAAGGTGTGCCTTTTACTTCTTTATAAACACAATAAAGCCATACCTTCTTCCTACCTTGAAACCGATTGTCTGTCCAAGTCTGTCACAGTCTCTTCATAATTCCAGTGTCGAGAACCAAGGGTCAGCGAGCGATTCGGAACCGCTCATATAAGGTCAGAAGGGCAAGCTGACCCCCTGAAAACCACCCCTTACACTGCCGGCCACAACTCCTTCATAACCGATCTTATTCCTCTCACTACTTCTTTACCCATGGATTCCTCGTGAGGTTGTGGTGACCTGAAATTTCTAAAATCTTAATTTAAAACTAGAACTTTTAAACATTCTTAAACTCATATCGTGCTATTATATACATCTGCCACCCGTCTCCGACTGGCCAAGTTAATCCCTGTTCTTCTCCTTCCCTTATTCAGCCTCTGGTTTGCCTGTGTGGCCGGCGGTAAGGCGGTCTGTACCGCAGGACCCAGAGTGTTCTGACTGGAGGTGTGCCTGAGTCCCACATTATCGGGGGAATGGCCCCTCTGGGGCAACAACACACTTCCCCTTTAGGTGTGGCTGCTGAGTTCATTTCATTAACTGAGGATTCTGCACAGCCGGGGGCTGTAGGCTGGGGACTCTCAGTTAGTGGCTGGTCCATCACGACCTCTCCTGTGAGTCCCTCACCGCCGTAGGCTGCCGGCTGGGGATCCCTGTCCATAGACTGATCCCTGATCTTGGGTATTCTCTAACGGATGGCCAACCTCCCGGGGCTGACCCACTGAAACTGGGGCACTGGTGACCACGGTGTCTCCGGGAAGCGAGCCGGGACAGCTTTGTCAGGAATCTGTTTGAACATCTTAAACAGATTCACTGTCAGGCTGCTAACAACATGGGCAATGAACTCAGCACTTTAGCTCGAGTGTTCAGGACAGACCTCGCCCCTGAGCATGTATGAGGAAAAAGCTCCAGAAAATATTCTCGGCCAGGGAGCTTTCCCTTGTGAGGTGAATGTGTTAATCGCGACACTGTGGAAACATCTCCACTTTCAGCACCAGGTCAGACAGAAATGTGAAGCGAGCAGGTGGACTGCAGAATCTCACTTTTAAGGAGTTGGTCGTGGTGTCAAACAAAGAGTTTCACTAAATGATTAAAAATAAGAAATGTCAAAGTCGAACATGCATCTCCAGAGGAGACTGCGATCTGAGCACAGCACCTTAAACCACTCCGCCACCCTGAGTATTCAATGCTAGATGTGGCCACCTGCA
Source organism: Pristiophorus japonicus (assembly GCF_044704955.1). Classification (NCBI taxonomy): domain Eukaryota; kingdom Metazoa; phylum Chordata; class Chondrichthyes; family Pristiophoridae; genus Pristiophorus; species Pristiophorus japonicus. Next base: position 204,970 of record NW_027254567.1, on the reverse strand, counting down.
GGTTGAATTTGAACTTTTATGTCCTGACACATGAAATAAATGAGGGCAGCAGGCGTATCTCTGCCTGACACCGGGGAAACAGTGAGACAGACCTTGGAGCAAGGGTTTGGTTATTGCCAAACAGCAAAGAAAATATTTTCTGGAAGAACAATGTTGAAAATAATTGCAACCCCAACATGATTAGAACACACAACCTTTCGATTTGGAGTCAGGCATGCTACCATTGCCTGACAAGGTCCACACATGAAGTCTGAGATGTTCGGCGATATGAAGGTTTCACAATACAAGGGGCTTTAAAATCCCCGCCCATTCCCACCAGGTATCAGAAGCAGCGCTCACCTGCCAGTCACCGTATGTTTTTTTCTTAAACTTTTGTATTGTTTTCACGGGAAAGCATCATTAATTAACCCCTCACCTTCTTTTGCACAATGAAAGAAATGCTAACTGAGGGAGAGTCGATACTTCAATCATTTGGGAGTGGGCAGGGAAGTGGACCTGAGTCCATGATTGCGTCGGCCATGATCGTATTAAATGTCGGAGCAGGCTCGAGGGGCGTATGGTCGACTACTGCTCCTATTTCTTATCTTCTTATGCATGTTGACCCATTTTACACACTGTATTTTAGGAGTCTGGTTCAAAATCTTCATTGCTGATGACACCAGGAATCTGGGGCAACTTTTGTCAAATTTAACAGCACCGGTTATTCCGACCGTGCACAGAAAATAGAATCAGTAGTGAAGATAAAATCCTACGGTGCTCATTTTCAGATTCAATGCAGCAGGATTTCAAATAAAGTAAAATAATTTTACAGTGAAAAGATTTAGAAGTGTTACTTGTATTTGTGTCTTTAATTAAACTTTGTGGCGTCTGATTCCCATTCATGCCTCTGCTGAATAAGAAAGGAGGGTTTGACGTTGACCAGACTGCACTGCCCCTGATATTTGTGAGCTCATCCTTTATATTCAGTGGTTTCTCGCCCTTTGATGGGCTGCAGTGTAGCGGATATCACGTTGGCCTCACACACGAAAGGTCCCCGGTGGATCCGTTTTCTCTCACTCAAAGTTATCTATTTATTGAAGTGAAATAAAGAGCAATTAAGTAATAAGGGAGCCCTTTTTCCAGGAGAATAAATAGCAAATAAAAACAGCAAATTCTGCAAATCTCAGCAAATCAGGCAGCATTTGCCAGGAGACTCAACTCGCCTCCGATTGTTCCCATTTGGCAAGTTTAAACAAAATGTTTCTGCCTGGGATCGAACCAGGGACCTTTTGCGTGTAAAGCAAACATGATAACCACTACACTACAGAAACCACTGATACAACAGCCCCAACAGAGGGGAGCTGACCAGTGAGCTCCCTCTGCGCTGATCGGGAATGAGGAGGCTCACCTGAAACAACTTCTGTCCCACACTGAAAGTTCTCAATCCTTCTCCTCCACTGCCCTTTACAGAAATGTCACGGATCACCCAGCCACCGTGTTCACTTCCACATCCTCACAGTGGGGCCACAGAGGCTCCTACCGTCTCCCCGCGATCAGCGAACTCGCCCAGTTTGTAAAATTAAACCCCGAACACGTGCCCGGCAAAGGGCAGGAGAAGCCAGATAGTCTGTAAGCTCGGTCTATCGCAGAAAGTATTGGTATTCATGGTGATTACAGCAATTATTAATCGTCTCACAGACCTCAATTATTTTTATGCGATGAATTGATCGAGTATCGTTACCACGTCAGTGCGGCAGATCTTAACCCCTCGACCACCAGGGAACAGTTATGATAGATGTTGATATATTTAAATATATTTATATAAGAACCTGAATATCAACGGCTAGCTACCTTGACCTTATGGCGAACAGCAGGGCGTCTAACTTTGAGTGAAGTAAATTGTTCCGCAATGAAACCCATTTCATCTTTTGTTCCCTTTTAAACACGAGAAACTGAGACAGGGGGAATAAATAGAGAAATAAAAGCACAGGGATAGAGACAAGAGGAAGAGAGAAGGGGAAAGATACTGTCACCACCCAGAACTAATGCAGAAACCCCTCTGCTGCGCTCGGGGTGGCCACCCACAGCCTGGATACACTAACGGGAGAACACCAGCGGCAGGTCGGGGCCATAAAAGGAACGGCGAGCGGCCCTGGGAGCAGCTTGGAGGTCCCGGGAGACTACTCCAGGGAGCAGCGCGAGCTGGTGCAGGAGGGCGGCGGCAGCGAAGAGTGACGTCATCAAGGTCCAGGTCGGTGATTGGAGCGTGGGCAGGTACAGCAGGAGCGGCGAGATCGGGGCGAAGGAGCAGTGAGAGACTGTAGAGGGACGTGATCGGGGCCCAGGGGAGGCATGAGTTCAGGGCCAGGGGCCCAGGGGCAGCACGGACCAGCCCACACTGCGATATGTGTGCACACTGGGTCTGTGCAGCAGAGCTGGTCTCCAGTCGTCTTGTTTAACCCTTGCCACTGGACCAAGACCTCGCTCTGTCAAGCCCGTGTGATGGCTGGGGTGCAACGGCCATCACACGTTAAAAAAATCCACGCACAGGTATCTTCCACCCTTCAACATACATTTCAGGACCTGGAATATTGAAACACCTGTGAACTCATCCTTTTTTGGCGAGGAAGCAAGTCATCCTCGCTTCGAGGGACTGCCTATGATGATGATGAACTGGATTTGCTGCAGTCCGCGGGCAGCAGGTGACGAAAGCGGGCGTGAGAGGGTGAGTGACAGGTGGGCACTGCTTCTGATGCTGTCTGACCCACGGTGGGAGCGGCCGGGGATTTTAAAGCCTTTTCATTGCACCAATGAAGGGTAAATGAAACTATGTTTCAGGAACCTTCATGTTTCCAAACATGGACAATTTGCACTGTAGACCTCGTGGTGCAACAGTAGTGTGTCTGACTCCCGATCAGAAGGCTGTGTATTCAAATCATGTCGGGATCATTGTTTTTCAAAAGTTGCAAACTTCTTTGCTGTTTGGCAATAACCTGACACTTGCTCCAAGGTTTGTCTCACTGTTTCCCTGGTGTCAGGCACAGATATGCCAGATGCCCTCATTTACTTCATGTAACAAGACACAAAAGTTCAAAATTTAAATGAACTTACAGTCTGGATGGCCGAGCCGTCGAAGGTGCTGCGTTCAGTTTGCAGTCTGCTCTTAAAGCGCGGTTTCAAATCCCTTTTCTTATTTTTAGTCATTAAGCAAAACTCATTTGCTTGGCACCACGACCAGCTCCTTAAAAGTGGGATTCAGCAGTTCACCTGCTCGCTTAACATTTCCGTCTGACCGGGTGCTGAAAGTGGAGATGTTTCCGCAGTGTAGCGGTTAACACGTTCGCCCCACACGCGAAAGCTCACCGGGTGGGAATATTTTCTGGAACTTTCTCCTCATGCATGCTCAGGGCGAGATTGTTCTCCTGTGAAAGGTCATATGATCATAAACATGTAAGGATTAGGAGCTGGAGTAGGCCATTCGGCCCCTCGAGCCTGGTCCACCATTCAAGAAGATCCTGGCAGTTCTTCGACATCAAGTTTAAACATCTGGGGCGGAGCCAACAGGCGCCTGGCTGCAATCAGCGACATAAACGTTAGCTTTAGCAGAAGCACAGCGAGCTCAGTTGATACAGCGTGAGATTTTTAATCTCAGATGCTCGGGTTCGAACACCAAGTTTGTTGATTACTTTTTAACTACATTTTATGTTGCTTTCACGGGAATACATCGTTAATTAACCGATGATCTTCTTTTGCACAAATAAAGAAATTCTAACTGAAGGAGATTCCATAATTGGATAATTTATCTATGCTCTGCAAGTTAACTCTTAAACCATAAACCATTTTACACACTGCTTTCGGGGTCTGGTTCAAAATGTTCATTGCTGGTGACATCAACAGGAGACTGGGGAAACAGTGAGACTGACTTTAGAGCAAGGGTCTGGTTATTGTGAAACACCAAAGAAAATATACATTCTGGAAGAATAACATCGAAAGGAAATGTGACCCGACACCCAGAAAGAAGTGTTAAGACAGAAGATGAAATGCTGCATCCCTTTCTGCAAAAAATTCCTTTCACAAACATTTCTCTGACCGAAGCTGCACAAAACAAAAATGTTCCTTTCAAAGTCATTAAACTCCCGAATTTCCGCTTCACCGGAATCTCCTGAATCAGATGCCTCTAGTTTTGCCGACTCAATCCATGTCCCTTTGCAATGTTCTGCTTCCACCCACACTATGAAATGTGCCACTAACTTATAGAATCATGGAATGGTTACAGCACGGAAGGCCATTCGGCCCGTCGAGCCCGTGCCGACTCTCAGCGAGTCCCACTCCCCCGCCCTTTCCCCGTAGCCCTGCAATTGTTTTTCCTTCAGACACTGATCCAACTCCCGTTTGAAAGATAAGATTGAGTCTGCCTCCACCACCCTTTCAAGCCGTGCATTCCAGATCCTAACCACTTGCTGCTAAATGGTCATCTCCTGTTCCTATGTGTAAAGTCTGGGAAACACGAGATCAATTCCTGCCACACTCACAGACTTCCTAAATATAGCACCGTCTTTCTATTCTCATAAAACCAGCTCCTGAAGTGTAGGCCAGCTGTGTAGGTGAAAGCTCTGGTTATGTTCCTAACATCACTTCAATTGCAGTGTTTCCGTAGTGTAGTGGTTGTCGCATTTTCTTCACCCGCGAATGATCTTTGGTTCGAAACTGGGCGGAAACATTTTGAAAACCCGTTTAATTAAATATTAGAAAAAATGGATTTATTCATATTAATGTTTCAATATTAACAAAACACAATGTCCCACAGCCTTGCTAAATTTTCTGATATCTATGTTCAGTTCTGTATACACTCAAACTCGACACTTGAACTGAATGCTCATATAAGTATTGGAGTGGGAACTCACTGGATAACAGCACAGCTGGCAATGTTTGCAGAATATATTCGTGACACCAAAGCACACAATGACAACCTGGAACTGTGCGGCACAGTATCCTCGGGGAAAACAGTTGAAGTCCCTGAGAGGGCTTAAACCACCAACTTTTTGGTTAACAACCGAACACGCTAACCCATTGCGCCACAGAGACTGCCACAAGTGTATACTGCAAGACATCCCAAACCAGGGCGTCCGTCAGTTAAAGCTTCAGATTGCTCCAACCAGTTGGAACTTGTCCACTCTCAGTTGTACTTTTCCCAAATAAAGTGTGGGAGATTCATTGTGGATGTGTGGAAGCAGAGTGGTCCCGCACACTGCAGACACTTCCATGTCACCGCCAACCAGCTCTCCCACAACCGGTGTGATCTACCTTCCAGCCTTCTGGTGCCTTGTCTGTGACGAAGTATTCTGACTGTCCCGAAGCCTTATTAGGTTTTAATTCCTTTTCAGCTCCTGACTGCGGATATTCCTGTGATTAAACGGGAACTAAATGCTTGCAGGGACAGTTGGATTCACCATTTCTTTGCTTGGGGAAATTTCAAAGATTGAAAGTGACGCACATCAACCCCAAACCTCGTCACCTACTCACTAACCGCTACACGCTGCTCCCGTGAGATGGAAGCCCAGTTGCTGTTTCAAGCTTGAATGCAGGTACAAGCAGAACTCATTCAAAGAAAGTCCAAGTCCCTGAGGCACCTGATTATTTGCACCAAACTCCTTTGTAAAGAGTTGAGGTTCGTGTGGGGTGATTTGGGCACATCTTTCCCCACACTACAACACTTCAAACATAACTCAACGGCTGTAAAGCGCTTTGGGGCGTCATGAGTTCCTGAAAGGCACTGCAGAAATGCAAGTCTTCCTTTGCAAAATTTCTATGCAATTTCAAAACTCGCCGGCAAAATAATGGACTCGTCCAGGATTGGAACCCAGGACTTCTCACAAATTTCATTGAACTTCGACTCATCTAAAGTCACATCTTTAGATCAATGAACCAACTGCTTGACAATCATAACGGTAATGTATAGCCATTATAAAAGCAAGTTTTTGTGCGTGACTACTCTTGATTAGAGAAGCACGTGAGACTGAATCAGTGACTTTGCTTTTTCGACCTGTCTTCTGAAGCGCCACACGATCCCACTCCGACAGTCAATGAGCTGTTGGGACGTTAGTGTATCCAGGCTGTGGGTGGCCACCCCGAGTGCAGCAGAGGGGTTTCTGCATTAGTTCTGGGTGGGGACAGTATTTCCCCTTCTTTCTTCCTCTTGTCTGTATCACTGTGCTTTTATTTCTCTATTTTTTTCCCCCTGTCTCAGTTTCTAGTGTTTAAAAGGGAATAAAAGATGAAATGGGTGTCACTGTGGAACAATTTCTCTCACTCAAAGTTAGATTCACGACCGTTGTGCCATGAGGTCTAGACAGCTTGCCGTTGACATACAGGTTCATATATAAATATATATTTTTATATTGATACAAATTATCAAAGCTGTTCCCTGGTCGAGTGGTTAAGATCCCGAGCATTAACCCTTTCCATTCTCAATCAGTTCATCGCAGAAACATAATTGAGGTGTGTGAGAGGATTAATGATTACTGTAATCGCCGTTAATAACCCCACTACTATCTGTTACAGAATGAGCTTACACACTCTCCCGCTTCTCCTGCCCTTTGCCGGACACATGTCCCGGGTTTAATTTTACAAACTGGGCGAGTTTGCTGATCGCTGGGAGACGGTCGGAGCCTCTGTGGCCCCACTGTGAGGATGTGGAAGTGAACACGTGACATTTCTGTAAAGGGCAGCAGAGGAGAAGGATTGAGAACTTTCAGTGTGGGACAGAAGTTGTTTCAGGTGAGCCAACACATTCCTGATCCTCCTCTCTTCTTAGGTAATCCCGGAGTCGAGGATGACTTGCTTCCACATTAAAAATCAGTGGTGATCAGCACAGAGGGAGCTCACTGGTCAGCTCCCGTCTGTTGAGGTCACTGTGCCAGAGGTTTCCCTAGTGTCGTGGTTATCACGTTTGCTTTACATATGCAAGGTCACCGGTTTGATCCCGGGCGAGAACATTATGTTTAAATTTCCTATCGGGGAACAATCGGAGGTGAGTCTTGTCTCCTGGCAAATGCTAACTGACCTGCTGAGATTTCCAGCATTTGCTGTTTTTATTTGCTCTTTATTCTCCTAGCAAAAGGACTCCCTTATTCCTTAATTGCTCTTTATTTCACCAATAAATAGATAACTTTTAGCGAGAGAAAATGGATCCACCAGGGAACTTTGGCGTGTCGGAATAACCGGTGCTGATAAATTTGACAAAAGTTGCACCAGATTCCTGGTGTCGCCAGCGATGAGGATTTTGAACCAGACTCCTAAAACACAGTGTGTAAAATGGGATCTGGTTTAACAGTTAACATGCAAAGCACAGAACAAATGATTGAAGTATCGACTGTCCCTCAGTCAGCATTTCTTTCATTGTACAAAAGAAGATGACGGGTTAATTAATGATGCTTTCCCGTGAAAACAACACAAAAGTTAAACAAAAAACATACGGTGACTGGCAGGTGAGCGCTTCTTCTGATACTTGGTGGGAATGGGCAGGGATTTTAAAGCCCCTTGTATTGCGGAATCTTCATATAGACGAACACCTCACACTCACTGTGTAGGCCTTGTGGCGCAACGGCAGCGCGTCTGACTCCAGATCAGAAGGTTGTGTGTTCAAATCACGTCGAGGTCACTGCTCTTTTGGGTAATCCCGGAATTAATATTTTCTTTGCTGTTTGGCAATAACCAGACCCTTGTTTCCTCGGTGTCAGTCAGAGAAACACCTGTTGCCCTCATTTATTTCTTGTGACAAGACACAAAAGTTCAAAATCAACCTGCAGGTGGCCATATACAGCACTGGATAGTCAGGACAGCCGAGCGGTCTAAGCTGTTGTGTTCAGTCTGCTCTGAAAGTGTGGGTTTGAATCCCACTTCTAGCACCTTTTATTTTTAGTCATTGAGCAAAACTCATTTGCTTGGCACAACGATCAGCTCCTAAAAAGTGGGATCCTGCAGTTCACCTGCTCGCTCAGCATCTCCGTCTGACCTGGTGCTGAAGGTGGAGATGTTTCCGCAGTGTGGCCGTTCACACGTTCACCTTACTGTCATGTATCTCACACTGCTCTGCAGTTCTAAGTCGTTTTGAACATCTCTTTCAGCCAGGTGTGGGTACCTTCAAAGGGGCTAAAGTTAAAATCTACATCACACAGGATGCCAGACCGGTCCATCACAAGGCTAGAGCTGTGCCTTATGTGATGAGGGAAAAGATTGAACACGAACTGGACCTGCGGGAAGGCATTATCTCATCCGTGGAATTTAGCGACTGGTCAAGTCCCATCATCCCCGTCATGAAGCCTGATGGATCCGTACAAATCTGTGGGGATTACAAGTCTACCATAACAGAGTCTCCCTGCAGGACCAATACCCGCTGCCCAGACCAGAGGACCTATTTGCCACGTTGGCTGGAGGAAAACTTTTCTCGAAACTAGATCTTACATCTGCGTATATGACGCAAGAACTGACCGAAGAGTCTCAGCTACTCACCACCATCAACACACATCGAGGCCTTTTTATGTACAATCGATGCCCATTCGGCATCAGGTCGGCAGCTGCTATATTCCAGCGCAACATGGAGAGTCTGCTCAAGTCCATCCTGGGGACGGTTGTGTTTCAAGATGACATACTCATCACGGGCAGGGACACCGACTCCCATCTCCGCAATTTGCAGGAAGTACTAAGTCGGTTGGATCGAGTAGGCCTAAGAGTTAAGAAATCCAAGTGTCTGTTTCTCGCGCCTGAGGTTGAATTTTTGGGCAGAAGGATTGCCGCTGATGGAATCTGCCCAACAGAATCAAAAACCGAAGCAATTCGTCTGGCACCCAGGCCCTGGAATATCTCGGAACTGCCTGCCTTTCTCGGGCTATTCAATTACTTTGGGAACTTTATGCAGAACTTGAGCACGCTGCTGGAGCCTCTCCACATGCTACTCAGAAAGGGGTGCGATTGGTTTTGGGGGGACGCCCAAGAACGCGCCTTCAATAAAGAACTCAATCTTCTATGTTCCAACAGTGTTTTAGCCATTTTTGACCCAGGTAAAAAGTTAGTTCTTACATGTGATGCGTCAGCGTACAGGGTCGGGTGCGTTTTACAGCATGTCAATGATGTGGGTAAATTACAACCTATTGCTTATGCCTCCAGGTCACTTTCGCGGGCGGCGTGCGGGTACGATATGGTTGAGAAGGAGGAGCTCGCGTGCGTGTACGATGTCAAAAAGATGCACCAATACCTTTTCGTGGCCAAGTTCGGGTTAGAAACCAACCATAAACCCATCACGTCCCTGCTATCTGAGTGCAAGGCAATAAACGCCAAAGCCTCGGCACGCATTCAGCGGTGGGCACTCATGCTGGTGTCTTACGACTACACAATAAGGCACAGACCAGGCACAGACAACTGTGCCGATGCGCTTAGCAGGCTACCCCTGGCGACCACATAAGGTTCGGACGAACAGGACTGTGAGATGGTCATGGCAATCAGTGCCTTTGAATCCACAGGTTCGCCCATGATGTCGCACCAAATCAGAGCCTGGATGAAAGATGCGTTTTAACTGGTGACAGGGCAGAGACCCGCGATGCCTGCCCCGAGGAGATCAAACCTTTCCATAGGCGCAGGCATGAACTATCACTACAGGCAGACTGCGAGGCTGAGAGGCGTTTGTCCGGGAGCTCCACCGCGAGCACCCGGGGATCGTCCTAATGAAGGCCATAGCCAGATCCCACGTCTGGTGGCCTAGCATTGACGCGGACTTGGAGCTCTGCATCCGTCGGTGCACCATTTGTGCCCAACTCAGTAATGCCCCCAGGGACGCCCCCCGAAGCCCCTGGCCCTGGCTCACAAAAACCATGGTCGTGGGTGCATGTAGACTATGCGGGCCCATTCATGGGCAAAATGTTCCTCGTAGCCGTTGATGCATTTTCAAAATGGATCGAGTTCACCATTTTAAACTCAAGCACTACCTCCACCACTGTGGAGAGCCTGAGAACCATGTTTGCAATGCACGGAATTCCTGACATATTGGTCAGTGATAATGGTCCGTGCTTCACTAGCGCAGAATTTCAAGAATTTATAGTTGACCACGGCATAAATCACGTTAAGATGGCACCGTTAAAGCCGGCCTCCAATGGCCAGGCGGAGCAAGCAGTGCAGATCATTAAACAAGGCATGCTCAGAATCCAAGGTCCCACGCTGCAGAGCCGCCTGTCGCGACTGCTGCTGGCATACAGATCTCGTCCGCATTCGTTGACTGGGGTTCCCCCCGCGCAACTATTGATGAAATGAACCTTAAAGACCAGGCTCTCATTAATCCTCCCAGACATGCATGAAATTGTTGAGGCTAAGCGCCGGAAGCTAACTGAGTACCATGACCTAAATTTGAGGGGGAGGTGGAATGAGATAGGGGACAAAGTGCTTGTGCTAAACTATGGCAGGGGTCCCAAATGACGTACAGGGACAGTAACAGGCAAGGAAGGAAACAGGTTACTGGTTGTACAAATGGACAATCGCCAAACCTGTCGGAGGCATGTAGACCAAGTAAAAAGTAGATTCACCAACAATACTGCAGGACGAGAGGCAGACCACAGTATGGAACTCACACCACACCTGGTGGACAGACAGAGGGAACAACCTGAGGAAAGGGCAGTCTCAACAGACAGCCCAGGCGAGATACCAGCAATCACACTGAAAGAAAAACAGGCACCAAGGCAAACAACTGAACCACAACTAAGATGCTCCACGCGAGAGCGTAGACCACCTGAGAGTCTGAATCTATAAAGACAATAAGACCTTGGGGGAGTTTGATGTCATGTATCTCACACTACTGTATATAACTGTATCTTACCATGCTATATATGACTGTAACTAGATATGACCTGTAACCACAAGCATACGTTACCACCAGGGGTGCACTTGCAGGAGACACTGCATACCTGTTCCACACAGGTATATAAAGGCAGGTCTCAGGCAAGTGTGGCACTTGAGAGCTGTGAAATAAAGGTGCAGGTCCAGAGTGACCTTGACTTCAGCATGTGCCTCGTCTGAGTCTGTACTGCAGGGTCAGGACTTTACACTTACAAGCGAAAGCTCAGCGGGTGGTAATATTTTCTGGAGCTTTCTCCTCATGCATGCTCAGGGGCGAGTTTGTTCTCCTGTGAAAGGTTATAAGATCATAAACATGTAAGGATTCGGAGCCGGAGTAGGCCTTTCGGCCCCTCGAGCCTGGTCCACCATTCAAGAGGATCCTGGCAGTTCCTCGACAGCAAGTTTAAACATCTGGGGCGGAGCCAACAGGCGCCTGGCTGCAATCAGCGACAAAAAGGTGCATTTGGCAGAAGCCCGGCTCGGTCAATCGGTCGAGCATGAGAATCTTAATCTTGGATTCAGGGGTGTGAGCCCCACGTTAATTGTTAAATCATGTCCCATTTTACACACTGTGCTTTAGGGATCTGATTCAAAATGTTCATTGCTGGTAACATCAACAGGAGACTGGGGAAACAGTGCGACTGACTTTAGAGCAAGGGTCTGGTTATTGTGAAACAGCAAATGAAATATCAATTCTGGAAGAATGACATCGAAAAGAAATGTGACCCCGACACCCAGAAAGAAGTGTTAAGGCAGAAGATTAAATGCTGCATTCCTCTGTGCAAAAAATTCCTTTCACAAACATTTCTCTGACCAAAACTGCACAAAACAAAAATGTTCCTTTCAAATTCATTAAACTCCCGAATTTCCGCTCCACCGGAATCTCCTGAATCAGATGCCTCTAGTTTTGCCGACTCAATCCATGTCCCTTTGCAATGTTCTGCTTCCACACACACTATGAAATGTGCCACTAACTTATAGAATCATGGAATGGTTACAGCACGGAAGGCCATTCGGCCCGTCGAGCCCGTGCCGACTCTCAGCGAGTCCCACTCCCCCGCTCTTTCCCCTGAGCCCTGCAATTGTTTTTCCTTCAGACACTTATCCAACTCCTGTTTGAAAGATAAGATTGAGTCTGCCTCCAGTACATTCCAGATCCTAACCACTCGCTGCTAAATAGCCAGCTCCTGTTCCTATGTGTAAAGTCTGGGAAACACTGGATCAATTCCTACCACACTCACAGCCTTCCTAAATATAGCACCGTCTTTCTATTCTCGTAAAACCAGCTCATGAACTATAGTCCAGCTGTGTAGGTTAAAGCTCTGGTTATGTTCCTAACATTACTTCAAATGCAGTGTTTCCGTAATGTAGTGGTTGTCACATTTGCCTCACACGCGAAAAGTTCCTGGTTCAAAATTGGGTGGAAACATTTTGAAAACTTGCTCAATTAAATATTGGAAAAAATGGATTGATTCATATTCGTGGTTCAATATTAACAAAACACAATGTCCCACAACCTTGTAAAATTTTCTGATATCACTGTACAGTTCTGTATACACTCAAACTCTACACTTGAACTGAATGCTCATAAAAGTATTGGAGTGGGAACTCACTGGATAACAGCACAGCTGGTAATGTTTGCGGAATATGTTTGTGCAGTCAAAACGCGTAATGACAAACTGGAACCGTGCAGCACCGAATCCTCAGGGAAAACACAGTTAAAAACTTCGCTTCTGGGTGGGCTTGAACCACCAACTTTTAGGTTAATAGCCCAAAGCGCTAAACCATTGCGTCACAGAGACTGATGCAAGTGCGCACTGCACGACATCCAAAACCAGGGTGTCAGTCAGTTAAACCTTCAGATTGCTCCTACCGGGATGGAACTTGTCCACTCTCAGTTGTACTTTTCCCAAATAAAGGGTGGACATTCAGTGTGGATGTATGGAAGCAGTCTGGTCCCGCACACTGCAGACACTTCCATGTCACTGCCAACCAGCTCTCCCACAACCGGTGTGATCTACCTTCCAGCCTTCCGGTGCCTTGTCTGTGACGAAGTATTCTGATTGTCCCGAAGACGGTATTCGGTTTTAATTCCTTTTCTGCTCCCGACTGCAGATATTCCTGTGAATAAACGCGAACAAAGTGCTTACAGGGTCAGTTCGATTGACCGTTTCTTTGCTTGGTGAAATTTCAAAGATTGAAAGCGACGCACATCAACCCCAGAAAATGCTGGAAATACTCAGCAGGTCGGGCAGTATCTGTGGAGGTGGGGAAGTGGGAATAATCGATTGGTTTGTTTGCGGCTTTGATCTGCTGCTGGGAAGTGAGGCAGCACTGCAGGATGCTTTTTTTCGAGGTGTAAGCAGAGGTTTCCGTCGTGTAACGGTTATCACCTTCGCCACACATGTGAAATATCCTCGGTTTGAGCACGGACAGAAACATTGTTTTGGAGAATATTTTTCCGTGGAATACATTTTTTAAAAGTCGCCCCAGGTTCCTTGTATCATGAGCGATGGGCATTTTAACTCACTCTCCTAAAATACAGTGTGTGTAAAATCAGATAGGGGATAAAACTTCATCAATGATTAAAGTTCCTTAACTCATTAAAGTTCAGTTCTTGAAGTTTCCATCAATTCATTTCATAAACATAATTGAAGTGTGTGAGAGAATTAATAATGGGCTTTAATCGTTAAGGACCCCATTACTTTACGTTATAGACCCAGGTTACACACTCTCTTGCTTCTGAAAGAGTTGAGATCCATGTGGGGGTGATTTGGGCACATCTTTCCCCACATTACAAGTGTGTCAGGAAATCAACCACCCAAAGCCCTTTCATTAACCACAGGGGTTCCCGCAATTGTCTGGTCTCAAAGCGGTTTTAGTCCTTGTCAATATCTCTTGTCCATTTCCCGATGTTTCCCGATTCTGTCGGTCTCCCTGGCTCTCTTCAAGCTGTGTGTGGCCACCTACAGATTGGATTTCAATGAATACCTGTGTTTGTGTTTTCAATAACAACAGAAAATGTTTCTTATATATTTCTTATGTTCTCTCCAAATCCTCGATATCCTTCCTAAATTGTGGTGCCCAGAACTGTAAACAGGATCCAACTGAGGCCTAAGCAGGGATTTATAAAGCTTTGGTGTAAGTTCCTCACCGGTGTAATCTATTTCACGTTATAAAGCCAAGGGCCCTGTATTCTTTTTTAGTAACCTTATCAACTTGTCTACCCACCTTCAAATATTGCTGTGTGTAAATCTCTCGGTCACTCTGTTTCTGCATCCCCTTTAAAACAACACCATTGAGTTGAAGTTTCCACAGATCACCACCGTGTGTTTCCCAGACCTTACACAGAGGGACATAGGAACAGGAGGAGGCCATTTAGCCCCTCGAGCCTGTTCCACCATTCAGTGAGATCATGGCTGATCTGATCTTGGCCTCAGCTCCACTTCCCTACCATCTCCGCCTAACCCTTGACTCCCATATCGTTCAAAAATCTGTCTACCTCCACCTTAAATATATTCAATGACCGAGCCTTCACAGCTCTCAGGGGTAGAAATACAAAGATTCACGCCCCTCTGAGGGAAGAAATTCCTCCTCATCCCCATTTTAAATGGGCAACCCCTTATTCTGAAACTATGTCCCCTCGTTCTAGATTCCCCCACGAGGGGAAACATCCTCTCTGCATCTACCCTGTCTAGCCCCCTCAGAATCTTACACCTTTCAAAGATATCATCTCTCACTCTGCTAATCTCCAATAGATAGATCCCAACCTGTTCAACCATTCTTCATAAGACAACCTTGTGAACCTTCTGTGAAATGCTACCAATGTAAGTTTATCCCTCCTGAAATGAGGAGAGCAAAACTGTACGCAGTACTCCAGGTGTGGTTTCACCTATGCTCTGTACAGTTGTAGCAGGACTTCCGTACTTTTATATTCCATCCCCCTTGAAATAAAGCCCAACTTTCCATTTGCCTTCCTAATTACTTGCTGTATCTGCATGCTAACTTTTTGTGATCAGGAAGGCCAATGGTACCTTGGCCTTTATTGCAAAGGGGATGGAGTATAAAAGCAGGGAAGTCCTGCAACAGCTGTATAACGTATTGGTGAGGCCACACCTGGAATACTGCATGCAGTTTTGTTTTCCATATTTACGAAAGGCTATACTTGCTTTGGAGGCAGTTCAGAGAAGGTTCACTAGTTTGATTCTGGAGATGAGGGGGTTGACTTATAAGGAAAGATTGAGTAGGTTGGGCCTCTACTCATTGGAATTCAGAAGAATGAGAGGTGATCTTATCGAAATGTGTAAGATTATGAGGGGGCTTGAGAAGGTGGATGCAGAGAGGATGTTTCCACTGATGGGGAGACTAGAACTAGAGGGCATGATCTTAGAATAAGGGGCCACCCATTTAAAACTGAGATGAAGAGAAATTTCTTCTCTCAGAGGGTTGTAAAACTGTGGAATTCCCTGCCTCAGTGAGCTGTGGAAGCTGGGACATTGAATACATTTAAGAGAGAAATTGACAGCTTTTTAAATGATATGGGGATAAGGGGTTATGGGGAGCGGGCAGGGAAGTGGAGCTGAGTCCATGATCGGATAAGCCATGATCTTATTGAATGGCGGAGCAGGCTCGAGGGGCCGTATGGCCTACTCCTGCTCCTATTTCTTATGTTCTTCTGTAAAAGGACTCCCAGATCCCTCTGCTCCACAGCATTTTGTAATCTCTCCCCATTTAAGTAATAATTAGCTTTTTTTGTTTTACCGACCAAAGTGGATAGCCTCATATTTCCCACATTATACTGCAGCTGCCAATTATTTCCTCACTCACTGACCCTATCTATATCGCTTTGCAGATTGTTTGCGTCCTCCTCACAACTTGCTTTCCCACCATATCTTTGTATCAGCAGCAAATTTGTCTACATTACAAACATGCAGAGCCCAGAACAAATTATTTTGCACCCTGGCGATGTTTTCCCATTGCCTTTGAAGGCGTATATCGCAGATTACCCAGAATGAAACCGTACATTTAAGATTTATACTATGAGGGAAAATTGCACCTTATTTTATTAGTTCGAGGTGTTTCATTAATTGGGTGACATGCTGTATTTGTTTGAGGTGCTGTGGAAAAATGGATCCTTACTCATTGCTGACTCTAAGTTAGAACAAATGAGTGTTCGACAGTAAAATGAGCACTGCACTTTAATTGAGAATTACATATCCAGAGTTATAGTAGGCAGCCGCATACCGCAGTGAAGGAGAGCAGACCCGAGAGACTCAGCTAACATTTGGAAAGTAATCACTGAATTAACACAGAAGAGTGCAAAACATTCATCAGAACAATATACAATCTGTACAATGAGTCTGATTGTGTTTGAAGGAACACGGCCATTGGAGAGAGAGCATCGTTTCCAATTACATTATATAATAAGTCTGATCAACATTTTCCAGTTTTGGGACGTTTAGCTTCAATTTCGGAATTTTGCATTTAAACATATTCTATGTCATGAGGGACTCAAATCAGCGGCCGTAATGTGTTTGTTCAAACAACTGAAACTAATTTCAACTCTGTTGCATCTTGACTGTCCCAGTGGGGAGCCCACAGGATATAATTGAAAGGCTCCGGGAATATTTCAGAGTTTAATTCAGAGAGATTGCCTAAAGCATGAAGAGGCAGCATCGCTTAACACAGAAAATGCCTGATACGTCCTTACTACACAGTATAAATACACACGAGGCCCATGCTTGAGAGAAGGTCAGTCTGTGACCTGTCCTTTATTCCTTCGCACTCAAGTGATGAAGGTGGGTGGAGCTTCCCCTTTTATACCTGAAGGTCCAGGTTAGGAGTATCTCCCACCTAGTGGTCAGTGTTCTCACGGTGTACAACTTAGGTCAGTTTATACATGGGTTACAATGCTGGTTGAATACATGACATCACCTCCTACCCCAAAGTCTTATTGGGATCACAGGTTGAGTCTCTCTGGTGGTTTACGCTCCCTTGTAGAGCGCCTGAGTTGGGGCTCCAGTTGTTGGGCGCTGGCCTGAGTGTCTGCTGTTTGCAGTGCTCAGGCCTGTCCGGACTGCCCACAGTGACTGGGCTCTCCTCCCTTTGGTTCCGGTGTTCGGTCACCTGTGGTGGAGTGAACTCTATATCGTTCTCTTCCTCTGCTTCTTCTATGGGGTTGCTGAACCTCCTTTTTGTTTGATCCACATATTTGCGGCAGATTTGTCCATTGGTAAGTTTAACTACCAAAAACCTATTTCCCTCTTTGGCAACCACAGTGCCTGCGAGCCATTTGGGCCCTGCAGCGTAGTTGAGGACAAAAACAGGATCATTTACATCAATACATCATGCCCTCGCATTCCTGTCATGGTAGTAATATTGTGACTGGGGCCTGCTCTCGACAATTTCTTTCATGGTGTGGAGTAAAAGGGATAATCGGGTTTTGAGCGTCCTTTTCATTAGTAGCTCTGCGGGTGGAACCCCTGTGAGCGAGTGTGGTCGGGATCTATAGGCCAACAGGAGGCGTGATAAGCAGGTTTGTAGGGAACCCCCTTGGAATCTGAGCATCCCCTGTTTGATTATCTGCACTGCTCGTTCTGCCTGGCTGTTTGAGGCCGGCTTGAACGGTGCCGTTCTAACATGGTTAATTCCATTGCCTGCCATGAAGTCCTGGAATTCAGTGCTTGTGAAGTACGGGCCATTGTCACTGACCAAGATGTCCGCTAGACTGTGGGCAGCGAACATTGCCCGTAGACTTTCTACCGTGGCAGAGGATGTGCTTGAATTTAAAATGTCACACTCGATCCATTTGGAGTAGGCGTCCACTACAACCAAACACATTTTCCCCATGAAAGGACCTGCGTAGTCCACATGGATGCGTGACCAAGGCTTGGCCAGGGGCTAAGGGGGGCTTCCCTGGGCGCATGGCCCAGCTGGGCACATGTGTTGCACCTGCGAACACAAAGTTCCAGATCTGCGTCTATCCCTGGCCACCAAACGTGTGACCTGGCAATTGCCTTCATCGTGACAATGCCCGGGTGCCCATTGTGGAGTTCTCTGATGAACACCTCTCTGCCCATCTGGGGCATGACTACGCGGTTTCCCCACAGTAGGCAATCGGCTTGAATCGAGAGTTCATCCCTGCCCCTGTGAAATGGTTTAAATTCCTCAGGGCATGCCCTGTACGTGGCTGCCCAGTCCCCATTCAGGACACATTTCTTGACTAGAGACAATAGCGGGTCTCTATTTGTCCAGACTTTAATCTGACGGGCTGTCACTGGTGAGCCTTCGCT
This sequence comes from Pristiophorus japonicus, assembly GCF_044704955.1. Classification (NCBI taxonomy): domain Eukaryota; kingdom Metazoa; phylum Chordata; class Chondrichthyes; family Pristiophoridae; genus Pristiophorus; species Pristiophorus japonicus. The sequence continues at coordinate 186,818 of NW_027254567.1, read as the reverse complement.
TCCGAAAGCTTCAACAGCCATGACCATCTCAGCACCATGCTCGGTAGCCCCCTCAGTGGTGGCTAGTGGGAGCCTGCTGAGTGCATCGGCGCAGTTTTCAGTGCCCGGTCTGTGCCGAATTGTGTAGTCATAGGCAGCTAACGTGAGTGCCCACCTCTGTATGCGGGCCGATGCGTTTGCATTTATGGCCTTGTTGTCGGCCAAAAGGGACGTTAGGGGTTTGTGATCTGTCTCCAGCTCAAATTTTCTGCCAAACAGGTACTGGTGCATTTTCTTTACCACATATACACATGCGAGCGCCTCCTTTTCTACCATCCCGTAGCCCCTTTCTGCCTGGGACAGACTTCTGGAGGCAAAAGCTACCGGCTGTAACTGACCCTTGGCATTGACATGCTGCAACACACACCCGACACCATAGGACGACAGATCGCACGTTAACACAAGTTTCTTACATGGGTCATATAGCGTTAACAGATTGTTGGAACATAACAAATTGCGTGCTCTATTAAAAGCCCTTTCCTGGCTATCCCCCCAGACCCATTCACGACCTTTGCATAGGAGCACGTTCAGCGGCTCCAGCAGCGTGCTCAATTTGGGAAGAAAGTTGCCAAAATAATTCAGGAGCCCCAGGAACGAACGCAGTTCCGTCGTGTTACGGGGTCTGGGTGCTCTCTGGATCGCTTCCGTCTTGGATGCAGTTGGGCTGATCCCGTCTGCTGCTACCCTCATCCCCAGGAATTCTACCTCTGGAGCTAGGAAGACGCACTTCGCAGTTTTAAGGTGCAGACCTACCCGGTCCAGTCTGCGTAGCACCTCCTCCAGGTTGTGGAGGTGTTCTTCAGTGTCGTAACCCGTAATGAGGATGTCGTCCTGAAAAACCACCGTCCCTGGAATCGACTTGAGGAGGTTTTCCATATTTCGTTGGAAGAGCGCGGCGACCGAGCGAATCCCAAACGGAATCTGTTGTACTCAAACAACCCCTTGTGTGTCGTGATGGTGGTCAGCTTCTTCGACTCACTCGCCAGCTCCTGGGTCATGTAAGCTGAGGTCAGGTCCAATTTTGAAAAAAGTTTGCCACCGGATAGCGTCGCAAAGAGGTCCTCCACTCTCGGTAGTGGGTACTGGTCTTGGAGTGACACCCGATTGATGGTGGCCTTGTAATCGCCACATATCCTGACTGACCCATCCGCCTTGAGCACCGGCACAATCGGGCTCGCCCAGTCACTGAATTCGACTGGTGAGATGATGCCTTCCCTCAGGAGGCGGTCCAATTCGCCTTCTATCTTTTCCCGCATCACGTACGGCACCGCTCTGGCCTTGTGGTGTACTGGTCTGGCGTCCGGGTTTATGTGAATCACTACCTTGACCCCCATGAAAGTGCCAATGCCGGGCTGAAATAATGAGTCAAATTTGTCCAGGACCTGTGAGCATGATACTCGCTCCACAGAGGAAATTGCATTGACATCGCCCCATTTCCAGTTCATGACAGCAAGCCAACTCCTCCCCAGTAGTGCGGGACCGTCCCATGGGACAATCCAGAGTGGCAACCTGTTCTCTGAATCTTTGTGGGTCACGACTACCGTGGCGCTGCCTTGCACCGGAATGATCTACTTGGTGTAAGTCCGTAGCTGTGCGTCAATCGGCGATAATTTTGGCCTCCTGGCCTTGGATGCCCACAACTTTTTGAACTGTTTGATACCCATCAGGGACTGGCTGGCACTCGTGTCTAACTCCATTGATACTGGGATGCCATTGAGGACCACTTTCATCATTATTGGTGGCGTCCTGGTGTATGAACTGTATACGTGCTCCACATGAACTCGCTGAACTTCAGCTTCCAGCGATTTCCCCCAGTGTCCATTTCTGCAATTTCTGCAGGCATTTTGCTCATCTCTGCAAACTCCGGCTGAACGTATGCCTCCACGCCTCCAGCATGAGTTACGGTTTGAAACAAAAGGTCCCTTGCCAGTCGATCGTCCCTGACTGCCCCTGTTATTGTCCTTGAGTGCACCATTAACAGGTGTTGATGGCCCCATTACTGGCCGCATTGTCCCTTGCAATGGCGTGAATCGCTGTTTAGCTTGCCATTGTCTCTGTCGAACTCCCCCTCTGGGTTCGACTACATGTTGGGGCATGCCTGACTGCCCTTGTCTGCCTGGAGAACTGTGTGCTGCTTTAACAATGTTGAATCTCTGTCCCAACCATTCCTTAACACAGTACCTCTCGTCTGTTCTGCTAGTGGCCATGCTCACGTGGTTTAAATCCCAGTTTCTTGTCGCCATTGATACGTCCTTACTTCACAGTATAAATGCACACAAGGCCTATGCTTGAGAGAAGGTCAGTCTGTGACCTGTCCTTTATTCCATAGCACTCAAGTGATGAAGGTGGGTGGAGCTTCCCCTTTTATACCTGAAGGTCCAGGTTAGGAGTGTCTCCCACCTAGTGGTCAGTGTTCTCACGGTGTACAACTTAGGTCAGTTTATACATGGGTTACAATGCTGGTTGAATACATGACAATGCCTGCGACATTTTCCATCATTGATAAAATATTCTAAGTGATCCTTGCAGTCACTGCTCTTCCTGGTCAGTGATTATACTCATTGACGTTGTGTAACTAACTCTGTGTGTGATCCATATTTGGCCTTGTTCTGTATCTGACAATGTAGTGATGACCATTAAATGATAGGGGCAGTGACATAATTTCAATAAATCGGAAGTCCACATTAGCCAAATTCCCACTGCTCATTTATGCCGTTCCTTTAACAGAAACCATAACTCTGTACTCTGCAGACACACAAATGATGCAGTTATTGCTGTTGTTGGAACACTTTGTATACTTGCACCTGCCCTCGGCACTAAAAGCTCTCTAAAGTTTGTTTCTTACTGGGATTCGCTGTCACAATAGAGTTGTGAGAACTGAGAGGCACTGGGCAGACTGCAATATCTGACCGGACTGAATCTGTATTACTGGGACTATCTGTCATTGTACAACTGTATTGAGTGTCGTTCATTGACTGGGGTCGAACATCTGACCATAGTGGCCATGTAATTACTGGAATTCTTTGAGGATACAACGAGCATGGTGGATAGAGGTGTACCGATGGATGTGGTGTATTTAGATTTCCAAAAGGCATTCGATAACGTGCCACACAAAAGGTTACTGCAGAAGATAAAGGTACGCGGAGTCAGAGGAAATGTATTAGCATGGATAGAGAATTGGCTGGCGAACAGAAAGCAGAGAGTCAGGATAAATGGGTCCTTTTCCGGTTGGAAATCAGTGGTTAGTGGTGTGCCACAGGGATCAGTGCTGGGACCACAACTGTTTACAATATACATAGATGACCTAGAAGAGGGGACAGAGTGTAGTGCAACAAAATTTGCAGATGACATTAAGATTAGTGGGAAAGTGGTTTGTGTAGCGGACTCAGAGAGGCTGCAAGGAGATTTGGATAGGTTAAGCGAATGGGCTAAGGTTTGGCAGATGGAATACAATGTCGGAAAGTGTGAGGTCATCCACCTTGGGGAAAAAAACAGTAAAAGGGAATATTATTTGAATGGGGAGAAATTACAACATGATGTGGTGCAGAGGGACCTGGGGGTCCTTGTGCATGATTCCCAAAAGGTTAGTTTGCAGGTGCAGCAGGTAATCAGGAAGGCAAATGGAATGTTGGCCTTCATTGTGAAATGGATGGAGTACAAAAGCAGGGAGTTCCTGCTGCAACTGTATAAGGTATTGGTAAGGCCGCACCTGGAGTACTGCGTGCAGTTTTGGTCACCTTACTTAAGGAAGGATATACTAGTTTTGGAAGGGGTACAGAGACGATTCACTAGGCTGATTTGAGAAATGAGGAGGTTACCTTATGATGATAGATTGAGTAGACTGGGTCTTTACTCCTTGGAGTTCAGAAGGATGAGGGGTGATCTTATAGAAACATTTAAAATCATGATAGGGAGAGATAAGATAGAGGCAGAGAGGTTGTTTCCATTGGTGGGGGAGACTAGAACTAGGGGACACAGCCTCAAAATACGGTGGAGCCAATTTAAAACCGAGTTGAGAAAGAATTTCTTCTCCCAGAGGGTTGTGAATCTGTGGAATTCTCTGCCCAAGGAAGCAGTTGAGGCTAGCTCATTGAATGTTTTCAAGTCAAAGATCGATAGATTTTTAAGCAATAAGGGAATTAAGGGTTACGGGGAGAGGGCAGGTAAGTGGAGCTGAGTCCACGACCAGATCAGCCATGATCTTATTGAATGGCGGAGCAGGCTCGAGGGGCTAGATGGCCTACTCCTGTTCCTAATTCTTATGTTCTTATGTTCTTATGTAATATTGGAAGTTTCTGCCATTGTTGAATTGTACTGAGTGTGGGTCACGAACTGAAGTGGATCATTTTACCCCAGTTGTCATGTAACACTGGGCGTATATGCCACTATAGAACTGCACTGGTTGTGGGTCATTAACTGCAGTGGAACCCCTGATTCCATTGGCGATGTATTAGTGGAGGTATCTGTCATTGGAGAATTGTATTATATGTGGGTTACTAATCGGCGTTGAACACCAGACTCCAGTGCCCATGTATTGCTAGGTTTATCTGTCACTAGAGAATTATTCTGAATGTGAGTCACATATAGAATGCCATATTATATACAGCTCAGCAATCGCCCATTTGGTGTTTATATTCCACTCGAGCCTCCTCATGTCTTTTCACATCTAACTCTTATCAGTGTAACTCTCTATTCCCTGATTCCTCAGTTACTTATCTAGCCTCCCCTTAAATTAATCTATACTTTTCGCCTCAACTACTTCCTCACCAATCTCTGTGTAATGACACTTTTGCTGAATTCCCCACTTGGTTTCTTGGTGACTCTCTTATATTGATAGTTCCAGTGTTGTTCTTCCCCACACATGAACACGCTCTCTCTGTGTCAACTCAATTAAAACCTTTCATCATATTATACACCTCAATTAGGTCACACCTCAGACTTTGCTTTTCAAAAGAAAAGAGATCCAGTCTCTTCATCCCTTTCTGATAGGTATAAAGTCGTATTTCTGGTATCATTCTTGTAAATCATGTTTGCAACCTCTCCAGTGCCTCTATATCCTTTTTATAAGGATATAAAGGCAAGAAACAAAAAGGGCCACTGAATATAAAAGGGCTGCAGGAGGGGTCAAAACTAAAAATCATGGTTTAAAAACTAGGATGAAAACACTCTATCTAAATGCACTCAGCATTCGAAATAAAGTAAATGAGATGATGGCACAAATCATTACAAATGGGTATGATTTGGTGGCCATTACAGAAACATGGTTGCAGGGTGACCAAGACTGGGAATTAAACATACAGTGGTATCTGACGATTCAGAAAGATCGACAAGAAGGGAAAGAAGGTGGGGTAGCTCTGTTAATAAAAGATGATATCAGGGCAGTTGTGAGGGATGATATTGGCTCCAATGAACAAAATGTTGAATCATTGTGGGTGCAGATTAGAGCTAGTAAGGGGAAAAAGTCACTGGTCAGCGTAGTTTATAGGCCCCCAAATAATAACTTCACGGTGGGGCGGGCAATAATCAAGGGAATAATGGAGGCATGTGAAAAAGGAACGGCAGTAGTCATGGGGGATTTTAACCTACATATCGATTGGTTAAATCAAATCGCACGGGGTAGCCTGGAGGAGGAATTCATAGAATGCATACGGGATTGTTTCTTAGAACAGTATGTAACAGAACCTACAAGGGAGCAAGCCATCTTAGATCTGGTCCTGTGTAACGCAACAGGAAAAATAAATGATCTCCTAGTAAAAGGTCCTCTCGGAATGAGTGATCACAATATGGTTGAATTTGTAATACAGATTGAAGATGAGGAAGTTGTGTCAGAAACGAGCATACTATGCTTAAACAAAGGGGACTACAGTGGGATGAGGGCAGAGTTGGCTAAAGTAGACTGGAAGCAAGGACTAAACGGTGGCACAATTGAGGAACAGTGGAGGACTTTTAAGGAGCTCTTTCATAGTGCGCAACAAAAATACATTCCAGTGAAAAACAAGGGCGGCAAGAGAAGGGATAACCAGCTGTGGATAACCAAGGAAATAAAGGAAAGTATCAAATCAAAGACCAATGCGTATAAGGTGGCCAAGGTTAGTGGGAAACTAGAGGATTGGGAAAATTTTAAGCAACAGCAAAGAATGACTAAAAAAGCAATAAAGAAAGGGAAGATAGATTACGAAGGTAAACTTGCGCAAAACATAAAAACAGATAGTAAAAGCTTTTACAGATTTATAAAACGGAAAAGAGTGACTAAAGTAAATGTTGGCCCCTTAGAAGATGAAAAGGGGGATTTAATAATAGGAAATGTGGAAATGGCTGAGACCTTAAACAATTATTTTGCTTCCGTCTTCACAGTGGAAGACACAAAAACCATGCCAAAATTTGCAGGCCACAGGAATGTGGGAAGGGAGGACCTTGAGACAATCACTATCACTAGGGGGGTAGTGCTGGACAGGCTAATGGGACTGAAGGTAGACAAGTCCCCTGGTCCTGATGAAATGCATCCCAGGGTATTAAAAGAGATGGCGGAAGTTATCGCAGATGCATTCGTTATAATCTACCAAAATTCTCTGGACTCTGGGGAGGTACCAGCGGATTGGAAAGCAGCTAATGTAACGCCTCTGTTTAAAAAAGGGGGCAGGCAAAAGGCAGGTAACTATAGGCCGGTTAGTTTAACATCTGTAGTGGGGAAAATGCTTGAAACTATCATTAAGGAAGAAATATCGGGTCATCTAGATAGGAATAGTGCAATCAAGCAGACGCAGCATGGATTCATGAAGGGGAAATCATGTTTAACTAACTTATTGGAATTCTTTGAGGATATAACGAGCATGGTGGATAGAGGTGTACCGATGGATGTGGTGTATTTAGATTTCCAAAAGGCATTCGATAAGGTGCCACACAAAAGGTTACTGCAGAAGATAAAGGTACGCGGAGTCAGTGGAAATGTATTAGCATGGATAGAGAATTGGCTGGCTAACAGAAAGCAGAGAGTTGGGATAAATGGGTCCTTTTCCGGTTGGAAATCAGTGGTTAGTGGTGTGCCACAATGATCAGTGCTGGGACCACAACTGTTTACAAGATACATAGATGACCTAGAGGAGGGGACAGAGTGTAGTGCAACAAAATTTGCAGATGACACTAAGATTAGTGGGAAAGCGGGTTGTGTAGAGGACTCAGAGAGGCTGCAAAGAGATTTGGATCGGTTAAGCGAATGGGCTAAGGTTTGGCAGATGGAATACAATGTCGGAAAGTGTGAGGTCATCCACCTTGGGGAAAAAAAACAGTAAAAGGGAATATTATTTGAATGGGGAGAAATTACAACATGCTGTGGTGCAGAGGGACCTGGGGGTCCTTGTGCATGAATCCCAAAAGGTTAGTTTGCAGGTGCAGCAGGTAATCAGGAAGGCAAATGGAATGTTGGCCTTCATTGCGAGAGGGATGGAGTACAAAAGCAGGGAGATCTTGCTGCAACTGTATAAGGTATTAGTAAGGCCGCACCTGGAGTACTGCGTGCAGTTTTGGTCACCTTACTTCAGGAAGGATATACTAGCTTTGGAAGGGGTACAGAGACGATTCACTCGGCTGATTCCAGAAATGAGGGGGTTACCTTATGATGATTGATTGAGTAGACTGGGTCTTTACTCGTTGGAGTTCAGAAGGATGACGGGTTATCTTATAGAAACATTCCATGAAAAACAAGGGCGGCAACACTGATAGTGTTGTTTCACAGAATGAAAGAAATGCGAACAGGGACAATCGAAATTTCAATAACTGAACTTTAATAATGAGTGAAACTTTAACCCTTGATGAAGTTTTATCCCCGATCTGATTTTACACACTCTGTATTTGAGTCGATTAGTTTTAAAATGTTCATTGCTCATGCGACAATGTACCCTGGACTGCTTTTGTTCAATTTTATTGCAGACAAGTTTTTGCTTCACAAATAATGTTTCCGCCCAGGCTCGCAACAGAGACCTTTCGCGTGTGAGGCAAACATGATAACCGCTACACTACGGAAACTGCTGCTTAACTCAGTGCCCAGAGAGAAGTGTTCAGCAACAAGCTGAAATGCTCAATCCCTCTCTCTGCAAAAAGTTCCTTTCACAAACATTTCTCTGACCGGAACTGCACCAAACAACAATGTTCTCCTTTCAAAGTCATTAAACTCCCCAATTTCCACATCTGCAATGTTAAGGACAAGGACTGAAAGCGCTTTGCGATCAGAAAATTGCCGGAAACCCCTGTGGCTAATGACAGGACTTTTGATGGTTGATTTCCGTACACACCTTGTGTTATGTATTTAACCCTTGGCGATCTGTATCACACCACCACCAGAGGGCCGACCTGTTGGAGTCCCAAGTGTTCCCAGCATCCATTGGGAGCACGGTATATAAGCACTCTGGAGTTTTATTAAAGGAGCTAATGTCACACTTACTCATTGTTCACAGTACTCAGTTTCATTCTTTATTATGAGCGTATCAATTGGCGATGAGACAATGAACAACCACGCGAAAATGCAAGTAACAGTTGGTATAACTTGATAACAGCACAACTGGCAATGATTGCGGAATATACTCGTGCAGCCAAAACGCACAATGACAACCTGGAACTGCACGGCTCCGAATCCTCAGGGAAAACAATTAAAGGCTTTGTCCCTGAATGGGCTACGATCCACCAACCTTGCAGTTAATAGCTGAACGCACGTATCCATTGCACCACAGAGACTGATAGATGCACATATTGCAAGACATCCCTGTGATATCTTCACAGAGCACAGCACACACAGCTTCCTAACATGCAGGCTGCTCTCTCGGAACTCTCCGGAAAGAGCCTGTTCTGTTTAATGATTAACTGTACAGTTGCAGTACACAATACGTCCACATCCATAGTGTGGCGCTACAAGCATTACATGCTGACAGACATTACAATCCCAAACTCGGGTGTCAGTCAGTTAAAGCTTCAGATTGCTCTGACCGGGATGGAACTTGTTCACTCTCAGTTGTACTTTTCCCAAATAAAGGGTGGGACATTCATTGTGGATGTGTGGAAGCAGTCTGGTCCCGCACACTGCAGACACTTCCATGTCACCACCAACCAGCTCTCCCACAACCGGTGTGATCTACCTTCCAGCCTTCCGGTGCCTTGTCTGTGACGAAGTATTCTGATTGTCCCGAAGCCGGTATCCTTTGTCATCAATAGGGTTTTAAGTTGATTCGGTAATTTTTACCTGCTGGACAGTCGAGGCACAAATTGTAGAGTGGAACACTTGCGTGGACCCCGGTTTTCTAGTGGTTGATTTTCCTGGTTGGGTCCATCGGTCGCGGTGGTCCGGTTGATGCCTGTTACCAAGTCAGTTGGTATTGATGTTCCACTGATTGGTTTTTTGAAGTTCTTTTCTCTGATGTCGTGATGTCTCTTCCTGTGTTTTCTCGCCGTGTGCTCTCGATCTTGATCTTGTTGTTGCAAAGTAATGGTCAGAAAAATAGGTTGCTCTTGGTACGATAGGCCCCCAGTTATACTCTGAGAGGCTGCTTAATCTTCGTGCCAAATCTAACGTTTCTTTTGTTTAAGTTTTGCTGCCCATTGATTTAAGTGGTCTTCTTTGTATAAGTTTTGGCGGACTAGCTAACTGAGACTTGATTAAATGTTTTAATCTGGTGTTGATAGACTTTGGGACGGTGATACTCCTTCTTTATGAACTGATGAACTCTTGTCCATTGTAATAGCACTGCTTTGGCTTCGGGAAGTCTGGGCTGAGCCAGATATTTCTATACATGTTGAAAAGGTGTTGGAATATGGATGTGATATTTGGGTCCTGTGGGTGGGGTGGATAATGTTTCTTCCGTGGTCGATTGTTTAAATGCTAATGTTTTCTGGGAGCCTGACTATGGTTAAACAGCTCCCCCAGACAAACTGATTAGCTACAATATCCAAACTCTAAATCCCACCCCTCTGTCACTGCAGCTTTTCCCCACAGGCCCAAACGTGCCTTTTAAAATCCCAAACTTGATTAAGAATTGTAGATTTCTTCCATATGCTTTTTAGGATCCAAAACTTTATGTTTACTCGTCCCAAATCGAATTTTCTTTTCAGTGAGTCCAAACACTGGGGGGTTTCCACGAATTTTGGAATCTACATTGGCAGTCCCTCGGAATCGAGGAAGACTTGCTTCCACTCCGAAAATGAGTTCTTTGGTGGCTGAACAGTCCAATACTAGAGCCACAGACACTATCACAGGTGGGACAGATAGTCGTTGAGGGAAGGGATGGATGGGACAGGTTTGCCGAACGCTCTTTCTGCTGTCTACACTTGATTTCTGCATGCACTCGGCGATGAGACTCGAGGTGCTCAGCGCCCTCTCGGATGCACTTCCTCCACTTAGGGTGGTCTTGGGTCAGGGACTCCTGGGTGTCAGTGGGGATGTTGCACTTTATCAGGGAGGCTTTGATTGTGTCCTTGTAGAGTTTCTGCTGCCCACCTTTGGCTCGTTTGCCATGACGGAGCTCTGAGTAGAGCACTTGCTTTGGGAGTCTCGTGTCTGGCATGAGGACAATGTGGCCTGCCCAGCGGAGCTGATCGAGTGTGGTCAGTGCTTCAAAGCTGGGGATGTTAGCCTGAATAAGGTCGTTGATGTTGGTGCGTCTGTCCTCCCAGGGGATTTGTTGGATCTTGCGGAGACATCGTTGGTGATATTTCTTCAGCAACTTGAGGTGTCTACTGTACATGGTCCATGTCTCTGAGCCTTACAGGAGGGCAGGTATTACTACAGCCCTGTAGACGATGAGCTTGGTGGCAGTTTTGAGGGCCTGGTCTTCAAACACTCTTTTCCTCAAGCGGCCGAAGGCTGCACTTGCGCATGGAGGCCGTGTTGAATCTCGTCATCGATGCCTGCTCTTGTTGATAGGAGGCTCCCGAGATATGGGAAGTGGTCCATGGTGTCCAGGGCTGCGCCATGGATCTTGATGATTGGGGGGTAGTGCTGTGCGGTGAGGACAGGCTGGTGGAGGACCTTTGTCTTACGGATGTTTAACGTAAGGCCCATGCTTTCATAGGCCTCAGTAAATACGTTGACGATGTCCTGGAGTTCAGCCTCTGTATGTGCGCAGACGCAGGCCTTGGTGAGGCCACACCTGGAATATTGTGTACAGTTTTGGTCTCCTAATCTGAGGAAGAATGTTCTTGCTATTGAGGGAGTGCAGCGAAGGTTCACCAGACTGATTCCTGGGAGGGCAGGACTGACATGTAAAGAAAGACTGGATCAACTCGACTTATATTCACTGGAATTTAGAAGAATGAGAAGGGATCGCAGAGAAACATATACAGGTCTGATGGGATTGGACAGGTTAGAGGCAGGAAGTATGTTCCCGATGTTGGGGAAGTCCAGAACCAGGGGTCACAGTCTAAGGAAAAGGGGTAAGCCATTTAGGACCGAGATGAGGAGAAACTTCTTCACTCAGAGAATTCTGAACCTGTGGAATTCTCTACCACAGAAAGTTGTTGAGGCCAGTTCGTTCGATATATTCAAAAGGGAGTTAAATGTGGCAATTACGGCTAAAGGTATCAAAGGTATGGAGAGAAAGCAGGAAAGGGGTACTGAGGTGCATGATCAACCATGATCATATTGAATGGTGGTGCAGGCTCGAAGGGCCGAATGGCCTAATCCTGCACCTATTTTCTATGTTTCTATGTTTCTATGTTTCAATGTTTCTATGCAAAGCACAGAAAAAAATGGTTGAAGTATCGACTCTGCCTCAGTTAGCATTTCTTTCATTGTGCAAAAGAAGGTGACGGGTTAATTAATGATGCTTTTCCGTGAAAGCAACACAAAAGTTTAACAAAAAAACATACGGTGACTGGCAGGTGAGCACTGCTTCTGACACCCGGTGGGAATGGGCGGGGATTTTAAAGCCCCTTGTATTGTGAAACCTTCATATCGTCAAACATTTCCGATGTGCTGTATCGACCTCGTGGCGCAACGGTAGTGTGTCTGACCCCAGATCACGTCGAGGTCACTGTTCTTCAGGGTAATTCGGGAATTAATATTTTCTTTGCTGTTTGGCAATAACCAGACCCTTGCTCCAAGGTCTGTCTCACTGTTTCCCCGATGTCAGGCAGAGATACTCCTGCTGCCCTCATTTATTTCATGTGACAGGACACAAAAGTTCAAAATAAACCTGCAGTTGGCCACATATTGCCCTAAATAGTCAGGATGGCCGAGCGGTCCAAGGTTCTGTGTTTAGGTCGCAGTCTCCTCTGGAGGTGTGGGTTCACATCACACTTCTGACACTTCCTGTTTTTAATCATTAAGTGAAACTCATTGTTTGACACCACGACCAACGCCTAAAAAGTGGGATTTTGCAGTCCACCTGCTCGCTTAACACTTCCGTCTGACCTGGTGCTGAAAGTGGAGATGTTTCCGCAGTGTAGCGGTTAACACGTTCGCCTCACACGTGAAAGCTCACCAGGCGGGATTATTTTCTGGAGCTTTCTCCTCATGCATGCTCAGGGGCGAGTTTGTTCTCCTGTGAAATGTCATAAGATCGTAAGCATGTAAGGATTAGGGGCCAGAGGAGACCATTCGGCCCCTCAAGCCTGGTCCACCATTCAAGAAGATCCTGGCAGTTCCTCGACAGCAAGTTTAAACATCTGGGGCAGAGCTGTAATCAACGTCAAAAAGGTGTATTTTGCAGAAGCCCAGCTAACTCAGTCAGTAGATCATGAGATTCTAAATCTCAGGGTCACAGGTGCGAGCCCACGTTTGGTGATTATTTTTCATCGAATTATATGATCAGAAGTTTACAGCACGGAAGGAGACCATTTCGGCCCATCGTGACTGTGCCGGCCAATAACAGGCTCTCCAGCCTAATCCCACTTTCCAGCTCTCGGTCCATAACCCTGCAGGTTACGGCACTTCAGGTGCACATCCAAGCACTTTTTAAATGTGGTGAGAGTTTCTGCCTCTCCCACCCTTTCAGGCAGTGAGTTCCAGACCCCCACAACCCTCTGCGTGAAGAAATTTCCCCTCAAATCCCCCCTACACTTTCTACCAATGACTTAAAATTTATGCCCCATTGTTGTTGACCCCTCTGCTAAGGGAAATGGGCCCATTCTATCCACTATATCAAGGCCCTTCATAATTGTATACATTTCAATGATGCCTCCCCTCAGCCCACTTTGTTCCAAGAAAAACAAACCCAGCCTATCCAATCTATCCTCATAGCTAAGATTCTCCACTCCCGATAACATCCTCGAAATCTCCTCTGTAAGTCTCCAGTGCAATCACAGTCTTCTTCCTGTAAAGTGGTGACGAGAACTGCACATAGTACTCCAGCTGTGGCCTAACCAGTGTTTTATATTCAAGCATAATCCACCTGCTCTCTTATTCTAGGCCTCGGCTAAAAAAGGCCAGCATTCTGTATGTCTTCTTAACCAGCTTATCCACCTTGCCTGCTACCTTAAGGGATCTGTGGACATGCACTCCCAGGTCGCTTTGTTTCTCTACAATTCTCAATGTCCTACCATTTAATGTTTAATCTCTTTCTATTGTGTCTGTAAGCACTCAAGTAATGACTCCATGAGGCAAGGTATTGTACTTGAACTGTGGTGACCTTAGTCCATTTATTGCAGTTCCTGAGTGAGGGTACAGGATGGTGAGCTCCGTTTTATACCTGGTTACCTGTCGTGTACAGGTGACCCCGAGGTCTCCACCAGTTGCACCCTCTGGTGGTACAGGCATAGTGTATACAGTGTGAAGTTACATCCAGTAGTCTTATGTAACTGTACATTGAGTGTACAGGGAGTATACTTATATTATACAGACACAACATCACTCTCCCCTCAGTCTTGTGCCACTTGCCTTTGCATTGTGTGCTCTGGCCCGAGACTTGAGTGCCCAAAGCCCTTGCACCTTGTCAATGCTTTGGCTTGGTTCTCTCCCTGTGGACCCCCAAGTCCTTATTGCCACGACATTGGGAAATGTTCAGCAGTGGATGGTTGGAGGTTGCAGTGGGGGTTGTGTGGGTTCTGGGTGTGATCCATGTGTGTCCATGGCTACATCCATCCATTCCCCCCCCCGTCACCCCCCCCCCCCATACATAGACCCTGTGTGTGGCTCAACACCTGCATGTGCAGACCTGTACAGACAGAAAGAACAAAAAAACATCGGATTAGTTACATTACTGTTTGGGTTCTGCAGTAGTGGAACAAGTACATTTTACAGGTAAGGTACATACGTGGTATCACAGTCTTGCCCCTGGGTTGTGTAGGTGCAGGTGGGTGAGGACACTAGTTCCAGAGTAACCAGACTGTGTCCAGGTTATCTGATGGCGGCGCTGTGTCCCCTGCCAGCTGGGTGGGCTCAGATCGCTCACCTGGCTGAGTCTCAGAGCCTTTGCCATTGCCTAGTGAGGGGCAGAGCCACAGGAGTGTGTGGCCTCCTTGTCCTCCTTTGAAGGGTGCGGTGTCTCCCTGCTGCTCTTCAGCGATAGTGGGAGCCTGGTCATCCCAGGTCCCGTTGGGAGGTCAGGAGGGTGCTATCCGCTTGCTCCCAGTACTGGCCCTGGTGGCCAGAGAGGTGGAGCCGATCGGGGGCAGGGTACCCGTAGTGGTGCCTTTGCCGTCCGCTGATCACTGGGCCTGCAGCTGGTATGCTCCCTCTGTGTGTGGCCACACTCCCTGGGGTATCACATTGGTCCCGGAGGGGCAGGCTACATGGTCGCGGGACCTGGGTGCTGACGGGAGGTTGCCCTTGGTTTTGTCGGCATGCTTGTAAATCCCAGCATTGCACGTCATCACTTCGTTTACTCTCACAATACATTGGTTCCGACCGCAATCTCCCGACTTATCATGATTAGTTACATTTACAAACTTGAAATTGTCAGTTACATCTTTTACATTTGTATCACCATCATCGCTGGAAAAAGAGTGGAACTGTCCCTTTAATTGTGATGGGTTGCCGGTCTCCTTTAAGAGGGTCTTTCAATCTTTACCCCAATCCGGTTCGCCGTTCGGCATCACGTGTTGCTCCCTTGTGGTCTGGCTGCCGCCATCTTGACTTCAGGCCCTTCACCTCGTGGTTCGGACGCCATCTTCTTTCTCTCCATGAGGTAGGCTGCGGTGATCCTTTTCTCCCCAGGCTCTGCCACGGATGACAGGAAGTTGTCTTCTGCGTGAATTTTCTTCTCCGGAGTACTGCCACTGGAGCCTGGAAGGTGAGGTCTGGTTGTTTGGGCTGGATCATCTCGCCGTTGGGTTGAGCGGTCTGTGTCGTTACCTCACAGTCGAGTTGGGCGGTTGGTTTTTCAGGTGTTGTGCTGGATCCAACTTCGGGGCCGCGGAGGACATCGATCGCTGGAGGTTGGAGCTTTTCCCAGCTCCAAGTGATCTTTTTCATCCACCTTCTTCCTAATAGCTTTGGACCATCACCAGCAATGATCCACAAAGGTAACCTGTGCATCTCGCCGCCATGGGACACCTGGACATCCACGCTGCCAACGACTGGGATGTATCGTTTGTGTAGGTGAGCAGTTTCACTTCGATCGGGATCATTTTAGGTCGTTCGATTGGATTGTCCCAGAGTTTCTCAAAGGCTGCCTGATTCATCAGTGACTGGCTCGCCCCTGTGTCCACCTCCATCGTGACTGGAACATAGTTGACTTCAACTTCCATTTTCACCGGGGAACTCTCGGTGGTGCAGGTTAACACTCCGTACACCTCATCGTCGCTGGACTCCGGATGATCAGCCAACTCTTCATCGACTCGGTGAGTATGATTTCTCTTGCATATTCGCTGGAGGTGGCCCTTCATGTTACAGCCTTTGCAAGTATAGTCTTTATAGCGGCACTGGTGGGCCCTGTGATTTCCTCCACAGCGCCAGCATGGGGTTGGCCGGTTGACCACATGTGGCCGACTCAGGATTGTGGGACTCGGGGTTCTGTTCTCTCTTCCCTGAGAGAGACTGCTAGCAGCAGCCCTGCCTCTAAAAGGCACCTTTCGGTTCACAGTACTTGCCGGGTTAGAGTCCTGGGGGTGAGACATCCACTTGGAATCTCAGGCCGAGATCATGAACACCTGGCTCACGTTAATTGTCTTCTGCAGGGTGACCGTGGTGTCCGCAGAGAGCAGCCTGTGGAGAAGGCCCTTGTGACCGATTCCAATAACAAAGATGTCCCTTAGTGGTTCGGTGAGGTGATCACTAAAATCACATGGTGCAGCCAATCGTCTCAGGTCTGCAGCATATTTTGCGATTTCTTGGCCTTCGGATCCACCGGTGGGGAGAGAACCGGTGTCTGGCTGTGAGGCTTCTCTCTTTAGGTTTGTTCCTGTACCAGCGTTACGAGCTCAAGATATGTTATTGTCTTCTCTGGGACTAGCAGGTCCCTGACAAGGCCATAGACGGTGGGCCCACAACTGCTGAGCAGGATAGCTCTGCACTTATCAGCCAGCGAGGTCGGGTCGTCTCCCCCCATGTCATTTGCAATAAAGAAGTGTTCGAGCCTTTCCACAAAGGCCTTCCAATCTTCCCCATCGGCGAATTGTTCAAACGTGCCAAGGTTAGCCATTGTCACATGGAAATTCGTATTCTCGTCACCAGTTATTGTGTCTGTAAGCACTCTAGTAATGACTCCACGAGGTAAGGTATTGTACTTGAACTGTGGTGACCTTAGTCCACTTATTGCAGCTCCTGAGTGAGGGTACAGTACTGTGAGCTCCCTTTTATACCTGGTTACCTGTTGTGTGCAGGTGACCCCGAGGTCTCCACCAATTGCACCCTCTGGTGGTACAAGCATAGTGCATACAGTGTGAAGATACATCCAGTGGTCTTATGTAACTGTACATTGAGTGTACAGGGTGTGTACTTATTTTATACATGCACAACAAAGATCATCGGTTAATTAATGGTGTTTTCCCGTGAAAGCAGGATAAAATTTAACAATGATTTAATTTCTGCATTTAGAAAGACATGGGTTAATCACGGATAGTCAGCATGGATTTGTTCAGGGAAGGTTTTGTCTGACTCACTTGATTGAATTTTTTGAGGAGGTAACCAAGTGGATCGATGAGGGCAGTGCGTATGATGTAGTGTATAAGGATTTTAGCAAAGCTTTCGCCAAGTTCCCACATGGAAGACTGGTCACGAAAGTAAAAGCCCATGGGACCAGGGCAAAGTGGCAAGTTGGATCCAAAATTGGCTCAGAGGCAGGAAGCAAAGGGTAATGTTTGATGGGAGTGTTTGGGACTAGAAGGATGGTTCCAGTGGGGTTCCACAGGGCTCAGTGCTAGGTCGCTGACTTTTAGTGGTAACATCAATGATCTAAACTTAAATATAGGAGGTATGATTAAAACGTTTTCAGGTGACACTAATTTAATCCAGAGAAGTGTGAGGCTGTGCATTTGGGGAGGGAAAACAAGGAAAGAAACACACATTAAATGGTCGGACATTGAGAAGTGTGGAAGAACAAAGGGACCTTGGAGTGCATGTCCACAGATCCCTGAAGGTAGCAGGCCAGTTGGATAAGGTGGGTAAGAAGACATACGGAATGCTGGCCTTTATTGGCTGAGGCATGGGATAGAAGAGCAGGTTGGTTATGCTTGAAATGTATAAAACACTAGTTCGGC
This sequence comes from Pristiophorus japonicus, assembly GCF_044704955.1. NCBI lineage: Eukaryota > Metazoa > Chordata > Chondrichthyes > Pristiophoridae > Pristiophorus > Pristiophorus japonicus. Next base: position 169,160 of record NW_027254567.1, on the reverse strand, counting down.
CACAGCTGGAGTATTGCATGTAGTTCTGGTCACTGTATTACAGGAATTATGTGATTGTACGAGAGGGTACAGAGGAGATTTACGAGGATGTTGCCAGGTGTGGAGAATCTTAGCTATGAGGACAGATTGGATCGGCTGGGTTTGTTTTCATTGGAACAGAGGAGGCTGAGGGGAGACAACATTGAGATGTATAAAATTATGAGGGGCGTAGATATAGTGGATAGCAGAGGGGTCAACAATCAGGGGGCATATATTGAAAGTAATTGGTAGAAGGTTTAAAGAGGATTTGAAGGTAAAATTCTTCATGCAGAGGTTTGTGGGGGTCAGGAACTCGCTGCCTGAAAGAATGGCGGAGGTAGATACCACAAGTAAAAAGTATTTGGATGTGCACCTGAAGTGCCGTAACCTGCAGGGTTGTGGACCCAGAGCTGGAAAGTGGGATGAAGCTGGATCGCCTCTTGTTGGCCGGGGTGGAAGTGATGGGACGAAATGGCTTCCTTACGTGCTGCAAACTTCTATCATTCTATAATTCTGTGAAAAATTTAAATGTCCAATGTGGGTCTCGAAACCACGACCCTGAGATTAAAAGTCTTATGTTCCACCGACTGAGCTCGCCAGGCTTCTGCCAAACATACCGTTCTCTCACTGCTTGCAGACAGGCGCCTGTTGGCTCCGTCCCAGATGTTTAAACTTGCTGTCGAGGAACTGCCAGGATCTTCTTGAATGGTGGACCAGGCTCGAGGGGCCGAATGGCCTATTCCGGCCCCTAATTCTTACATGCTTATCATCTTATGAACTTTTCACAGGAGAACAAACTCGCCCCTGAGCATGCATGAGGAGAAAGCTACAGAAAATATTCCCGCCTGGTGAGCTTTCGCGTGTGAGGCGAACGTGTTAACCGCGACACTGCGGAAACATCTCCACTTTCAGCACCAGGTCAGACGGAAATGTTAAGCGAGCAGGTGAACTGCTGAATCCCAGTTTTAAGGAGTTGGTCGTGGTGTCAAACAATGAGTTTCGCTTAATGATTAAAAATAATAAATGTCAGAAGTTGGATTCAAACCCACACCTCCAGATAAAACTGCGATCTAATCACAGCACCTCAGACCACTCGGCGGTGTGTGTGGTCACCTGCAGGTTGATTTGGAACTTGTGTGTCCTGTCACATGAATTAAATGAGGGCAGCAGGCGTATCTCTGCCTGACACCGGGGAAACCGTGAGACAGACCTTGGAGCAAGGGTCTGGTTATTGCCAAACAGCAAAGAAAATATTAATTCTGAAAGAACAGTGACCCCGACGTGATTTGAACACGCAACCTTCTGATCTGGAGTCAGACGCGCTACCGTTGCGCCACGAGGCCTACACAATGTGTTTGAGATGTTCGTCTATATGAAGCTTTCACAACACAAGGGGCTTTAAAATTCCCACCAGGTGTCAGAAGCAGTGCTCACCTGCCAGTCACCATATGTTTTTTTCTTAAACTTTTGTGTTGCGTTTATGGAAAAGCATCATTAATTAACCCGTCACCTTCTTTTGCACCATGAAAGAAATGCTAACTGAGGGACAGTCGATACTTCAATCATTTGTCCTGTGCTTTGCGGAACGGGCAGGGAAGTGGACCTGAGTCCATGATCGCATCGATCATGATCGTATTAAATGGTGGAGCAGGCTCGAGGGGCGTATGACCGACTCCTGCTCCTATTTCTTTTGTTCTTATGTTCTTCAGCATGTTAACCCATTTTACACACTGTATTGTCGATGTCACCAGGAATCTGGGGCAACTTTTGTCAAATTTAACAGCACCGGTTATTCCTTCCGTGCAGAGAAATTAGAATCAGTCGTGAAGATAAAATCCCATGGTGATCCTTTTCAGATTCAACGCAGTAGGATTTCAAATAAAGTGAAAGAATTTTACAGTGAAACGATTTGGAAGTTTTACTTGTATTTGTATCTTTAATTAAACTTTGTGGCGTCTGACTCCCGATCATGCCTCTGCTGAATAAGAAAGGGGGGTTTGACGTTGACCAGACTGCACTGCCCCTGATATTTGTGAGCTCATCCTTTATATTCAGTGGTTTCTCACCCTTTGATGGGCTGCAGTGTAGCGGATATCACGTTGGCCTCACATGCGAAAGGTCCCCGGTGGATCCGTTTTCTCTCACTGAAAGTTATCTATTTATTGAAGTGAAATAAAGAGCAATTCAGGAATAAGGGAGCCTTTCTACCAGGAGAATAAATAGCAAATAAAAACAGCAAATGCTGGAAATCTCAGCAGGTCAGGCAGCATTTTCCAGGAGACAAAACTCTCCTCCGATTGTTCCCTTATAGCAAGTTTAAACATAATGTTTCGACCCAGAATCAAACCGGGTACTTTTCACATATAAAGCAAATGTGATAACCACTACACTACAGAAACCTCTGGCACAGCAGCCCCAACAGAGGGGAGCTGACCAGTGAGCTCCCTCTGTGCTGATCGGGAATGTGTTGGCTCACCTAAAACAACTTCTGTCCCACACTGAAAGTTTTCAATCCTTCTCCTCCACTGCCCTTTACAGAAATGTCACGGATCACCCAGCCACCGTGTTCACTTCCACATCCTCACAGTGGGGCCACAGAGGCTCCTACCGTCTCCCCGCGATCAGCGAACTCACCCAGTTTGTAAAATTAAACCCCGAACACGTGCCCGGCAAAGGGCAGGAGAAGCCAGATAGTCTGTAAGCTCGGTCTATCGCAGAAAGTATTGGTATTCATGGTGATTACAGCAATTATTAATCGTCTCACAGACCTCAATTATTTTTATGCGATGAATTGATCGAGAATTGAAACCAGTTTAGTGCGCCGGATCTTAACCCCTCGACCACCAGGGAACGGTTATGATACATATAGATATATTTATATATATTTATATATGAACCTGAATATCAATGGCTAGCTACCTAGACCTCATGGTGCAACTGTAGTGCGTCTGACTTTGAGTGAGAGAAATTGTTCCACAATGATACACATTTCATCTTTTAAACACTAGAAACTGAGACAGGGGGAATAAATAGGGAAATAAAAGCACAGGGATAAAGACAAGAGGAAGAGAGAAGGGGAAAGATACTGCCCCCACCCAGAACAAATGCAGAAACCCCTCTGCTGTGCTCGGGCTGGCCACCCACAGCCTGGATACACTAACGGGAGAACACCAGCGGCAGGTCGGGGCCATAAAAGGAACGGCGAGCGGCCCTGGGAGCAGCTTGGAGGTCCCGGGAGACTACTCCAGGGAGCAGCGCGAGCTGGTGCAGGAGGGCGGCGGCAGCGAAGTGTGACGTCATCAAGGTCCAGGTCGGTGATTGGAGCGTGGGCAGGTACAGCAGGAGCGGCGAGATCGGGGCGAAGGAGCGGCGAGAGACTGTAGAGGGACGTGATCGGTGCCCAGGGGAGGCATGAGTTCAGGGCCAGGGGCCCAGGGTTAGCACGGGCCAGCCCACACTGCGATATGTGTGCACACTGGGTCCGTGCAGCAGAACTGGTCTCCAGTCGACCTGCTTAACCCTTGCCACTGGACCAAGACCTCGCTCTGTCAAGCCCGTGTGATGGCTGGGGTGCAACGGCCACCACATGTTAAAAAAATCCACGCACAGGCATCTTCCATCCTTCGGGATGTAGTTCGGATCCTTCATTGAAACACCTGTGAATTCATCCTTTTTCAGCGTGGAAGCAAGTCATCCTCGTTTTGAGGGACCGCCTATGATGATGATGATGATGGATACATTAACGTCCCAACAGCTCATTGACTGCAGGAGTGGGACCGTGCGGCGCTTCAGAAAACATGTCGAAAAGGCCAAGTCACTAATTTTGTCTCATGTGCTCCTCCGATCAAGAACAGCAACACACACTAAAAATGCTTCAATAATGGTTATATCTTATCTCCACATTTGCTAAGCAGGTGGTTTGTTGGTCTAGGGGTATGATTCTTGCTTCGTTGGTTGTTACTTGATATTTGCAGAAAGATCCTGGCTTCAAATCCCAGACCAGCCTTGAGATTGCATTGAAATTTTGCAAAGAAGGACTTGTATTTCTGCAGCGTCTGTCAGGAACTCATGATGCCCCAAAACGCTTTACAGCCGTTGAGTTGCCTTTGAAATGTTGTCATGTGAAGAAAGATGTGCCCAAATCACCTCAACTCTTTGCAAACGAGTTCATAGAATCAAAGAAGTTTACAGCACGGAAGGAGGCTATTTCGGTCCATCGTGTCCGCGCCGGCCAACTCGAGGCTATCCAGCCTAATCCCACTTTCCAGCTCGAGGTCCATAACCCTGCAGGTTACGGCACTTCAGGTGCACATCCAAGCACTTTTTAAATGTGGTGAGGGTTTCTGCCTCTACCACCCTTTCAGGCAGTGAGTTCCAGACCCCCACAGTCCTCTGCATGAAGACATTTCCCCTCTAAACTTTCGGCCAATTACTTTAAATTTATGCCTCCTTGTTTCCCTCTGCTAAGGGAAATAGGTCCTTTCTATCCACTATATCTCGGAACCTCATCATTTTATACACCTCAATGAGGTCTCCCCTCAAGCTCTGTTCCATGGAAAACAAACCCAGCCTATCTAATCTGTCGTCATGGCTAAGATTCTCCACTCCCAGCAACATCCTCGTAAATCTCCTCTGCAGCATCTTCAGTGCAATCATGTCTTTCCTGTAATATGGCGACCAGAACTGCACGCAGTACTCCAGCTGTGACCAAACCTGCCCCACCGACCCCATCTCTTGTATTCTATGTCTCGGCTAATAAAGGCAATCATTCCATATTCCTTCTCAACCACCTTAGCTACCTGGCCTGCTACTTTCAATGATCTGTGGACATGCACTCGCTGGATTCTGGGGAGGACCCAGCAGATTGGAAAACTGCAAATGTAATGCCCCTATTTAAAAAAGGAGGCAGACAAAAAGCAGGAAACTATAGACCAGTTCGCCTAACATCTGTGGTTGGGAAAATGTTGGAATCCATTATTAAAGAAGCAGTAGCAGGATATAGAAACATCGAAACATAGAAAATAGGTGCAGGAGTAGGCCATTCGGCACTTCGAGCCTGCACCACCCTTCAATAAGATCATGGATGATCATTCAGCTCAGTACCCCTTTCCTGCTTTCTCTCCATACCCCTTGATCCCTTTAGCTATCAGGGCCACATCTCCCTCTTGAATATATCTAACAAACTGGCATCAACAACTCTGCGGCAGAGAATTCCACAGGTTAACAACTCTCTGAGCGAAGAAGTTTCTCCTCATCTCAGTCCTAAATGGCTTACCCCTTATCCCTTAGACTCCGACCCCTGGTTCTGGGCTTCCCCAACATCGGGACCTGTCCAGTCCCGTCAGAATTTTATATGTTTCCATGAGATCCCCTCTCAGTCTTCCAAACTCCAGTGATCTCTCGATCCCTTGATTCCCCGAGACTCGAAAAATCTATCTAACGCAGCCTTGAATATATTCAGAGACTCAGCATTCACAAGCATGTGGGGCAGAAAATTCCAAAGATTCATATCCCTCTGAGTGAAGAAATTCCTCCTCATCTCTGTCTTAAATGGCCGACCCCTTAACCTGAGACTGTGGCCCCTGGTTCTAGACACTCCAGTCCAGGGGAAACAACCTCTCAGCATCTACCTTGTCAATCCCCTTCAGATTATTGTGTGTTTCAATGAGATCACTTCTCATTCTTCTAAACTCTGGAGAGTATCGGCCCATTCTACACAATCTCTCAACTTAAGACAGTCCTCTCATCCCAGGAATCAATCTGGTGAACCTCTGTTGTACCACCTCCCAGGCAATTATTTCCTTCCTCAAATAAGGAGACCAAAACTGTGCGCAGTACTCCAGGTGTGGTCTCACCAGGGCCCTGTACAATTGTAGCAAGACTTCCTTACTCTTGTACTGTGGGCTATATATTAGGTACTATGGGCCGAGTGCCTTGTTTTTTGGCTGTTTCGATGGTTGTATAAAAAGTTATTAAAATTGACATTTGCTCGGGAAACATATTTGTATTTCCTTCAGTGTACTCCTTACTCTTCAAGGGCTAGATTTTCCCCAAGCAGTTTTGTCGGCGCACTGACCTCAAGCGCACCGACATTGCTCGCTGGAAATGGCTCGGGGAAAAACTCGCCCCATCCTGGCGGCTGTGTACAGTCCCCGGAGTCCTGGCGTGGTGTCGATGGTGAAGTGGGGGGCGGAGCCAAATGCCTACGCCGAAAACACTGCCGGCACCTTCGCGCATGGGCAGTAGGGAGAGAAAACTTGGCACTCTGCCATTTTTAAACAGTGTCAAACCCGATGAAAAGCACAGCAGCTTCTCAGCTTCTCCGGTCGCTCGGCGGGCTCTCCCCCCGTCCCTCCCCGATAAAACGCACAGCTCCAGCAGCTGCAACTTCTCCGGTCCACAAGCTCACACTTCTCCGGTGTGTAGAGGCAGTATTTCCCCTTCTCTCTTCCTCTTGTCTATATCCTTCGGCTTTGTTTTCTGGATTTATTCCCCCGGCCTCATTTTATGTGTTTAAAAGGGAACAAAAGATGAAGTGTGCGACACTCTGGAACAATTTCTCTCACTCAAATATATCTATTTAGTGAAGTGAAATAAAGAGCAATTAAAGAATAAGGGAGAAGCCACTGTCACCCTTTTGACAGGAGAATAACCTCGCCCATGGCTGTTCATCCACAGAAAGTTTAAACATAATCTTCCTGCACGGGATCCTTCCGCGTGGAAAGCAAACGTGATAACGGCTCCACTGCGGAAACCGCTCTGACCAGAAGTACAGCAGAGGGTAGCTGACCAGTGAATGCCTTCTGTGCTGATCGGGAATGTGTTGGCTCACCTTAAACAACTTCTGTCCCTCACTGACAGCTGTCAATCCTTCTCCTCCGCTGCCCTTTACACAAACATGTCACTGATCCCCACCCACCACCCCACATCCCCATCGTGTTATCTTCCATGTTAGCACAGTGGGGCCGCGGAGACACCTACTCTCTCCCCGCGGTTAGTGAACTCAGTCAGTCTGTAAAATTAAAGGGGAACAAGTGTCCCGCAAAGGGCAGGGGAAGGGAGAGAGTCTGTAACCTGGGCTTAATTGTTTGTCAAAGGCTACCCGTCCTGTTGTGTATTTCCAGCAGTTTCCTACTTTCACAGGTGGAGATACCGGGGCTGGACCATGCTACTAAAATACAATGAGGTCGGGATAAAAGTTCCTCACATACTCAGGGCAAATTAAATGATTGAAGTTCTACAATGGATTAATTAATGATGTTTAAATCAATGAATCTTTTTTTCCACATGAGATGCATGTAACTCTTTCTTATAAGGTTTTAATTTTGATGGAAGTGCAATTTCCCTGGCCGGAAATCGACCCAGGGCCGCGGTGGTGAGAGCGCCGAATCCTAATCACTGGACCACCAGGGAACGCTGCATTGCTGCATCGCTGCATCGTAATGCTTGGTGTCATTATTGTCCTTTTCAATCCACTTGTTTCACACCGAAACACATTGTAACCGTGATCTGAATTTAACGCCACGTCATTCTTTGAAATCACCTTTAAATGATTGGGTAAAACCACTCCTTGTACCACCGAAAAACAGCTTCGATTCCAGGTCAGGGCGGTAACTTCTGTAACAGCTTTTTTCAATTCAAAACCTTATAAAATTGAAGACATGCAGCTAATAAGAAAAAATAAGAATTAATTAAATCACAGTTAAATAACCGATAACCTTTTTCAGGATGAAATAAATATTAATATAGCTACTGAGGGACAGTAGTATCTTTAATCATTCATTTTCTCTTTACATGTGATGAATTTTTATCCCGATCTCATTTACACGCTGTATGAGAAATTGTAAGTGTTTATGACTCAGTTGTAAAACCATTGATTGTGTGTGTGTCTATTCTTGATAGGAGGAGCACTTGAGACCGAAGTTCCAGTTCAATATATGCATCAATAGAATCAATTTTCACCAGTTCCTTTAAACCCAATAACATAATTTATTTTGATTGGACTGGATGGAAGAACATGATCCATGTAAAAAATTGTTATCGTTTTACTTGTGCTGAATGCTCATAAAAGTATTGGAGTGGGAACTCACTGGATAACAGCAAAGCTTGCAATGTTTGCGGAATATATTCGTGCAGCCAAAATGCACAATGACAACCCGGAACTGTGCGGCACCGAATCCTCGGGGAAAAACATTAAAAGGCTTCGCCCGGAGATGGGTTTGGATTACCCACCTTTCAGTTACCAGCCGAATGCGCTAAACCATTGAAACACAGATACACACTGCAAGACATGCAAAACCAGGGTGTCAGTCAGTTAAAGCTTCAGATTGCTCCGACCGGGATCGAACTTATCCACTCTCAGTTGTACTTTTCCCAAGTAAAGTGTGGGACATTCATTGTGGATGTGTGGAAGCAGTCTGGTCCCGCACACTGCAGACACTTCCATGTCACCACCAACCAGCTCTCCCACAACCGGTGTGATCTACTTTCCAGCCTTCCAGTGCCTTGTCTGTGACGAAGTATGTTTCAAAAGTTTTGGAATAGTTGGTTCCATGGTGTAATGGTGAGCCCTCTTGATTTTAAATCTAGCGATCTGAGTTTAAATCTCGGTGAAACCTAAATTCTTGTTGTCCCAGCTGCTGAAAATTTGGAACAAACAAGTGAAAGACACCTGGTGCTGGTGGGCAGTTTTGTTGCCTTTTTCATTGATGCTTGATCTACAAGTCTAGTTGTCAAATTGTGTGCTCAACCGTCAGTTATCTGCTGCAAATCAGCGGAGGACAAATCACTTTGTTGTCTAATGCTGCCTTTGCCTGCACAATGTGTGCTGAGATTATCTGTACAATATGCATTCCGCAGGATGAATAAAAGCAATGCTTTTTGAAATGCAGGCACTGCATGTTTTGCACTCGATAAAACGTTGCATTTTCTTTTCATTAATTTTACATCAATGCATTGCAATGCCAACGCACTTTTTACGTGGCAAGATCGATAATTAGCAGAGCGTAATGAAGACATCGCAAAGTTTCTGTTTAAAGAATGGACTCAGTCGAGAATATTTTGTGGATTTTATTTTTCTGAGGCTATTTTCCCTGTGCTGGGGTCGCCCTGCGCAGATATGTGAAAAAGCTGGTTTTGTTAAAACTCCAGAGACCGCATGGCAGTTCGCTGGGACAAAAGAGCTGTCAGTCATCCATTGACAAAAGAGCTGTCGGCCAGGAAGGGGGGCCACTTACAAAGCCACTCTAATTTGTAAAAGCACTTCTCACCTCCATCTCAGAAGGAGACACAGAACAATGAACCCACCAGCCTGGCCAGCCAAGGAGGAGCCGGTCTTTCCCAACACAAAGGCTCAGAGAGATGCCCAGACTAAGGGCCATCAGCCCAATGCATGGGTGGGATGGCCCATCACTGACTAAGTACCCGTGCTTAGAAACAAAGGGGTTTTAAAGATTGGCGGGAAAGATAGGGGTAGCAAGACTCCCAGAAAGACAGGGTCCTTTCCACTTTATTTTTAGCTTGGAGCTTGGTGTGAAGCTTGGAGCTTGCAGCTTGCAGCTTGTGTCTAGAGAGAGCCACCTCTCCCTCTCGCTCTCGCTCCACCGATCGATGTACCAGAGGAAGGGGCCGCAGTACTGCAGAAGAAGCCACCGAGACTGAAGACCAGGCAGTGACTTCCCACAGCTGAGCTGAGCAAGGAAACGGGCTGCGTGTGGTGGTGAACATGGTCGCGAGTGTCCCAAGCCAGTAACCAGATATCACAGGCCAGCTGGGTAAGGGCTCAGGGTTTTCTCAGAAGTGAAGCTTTTCAGGGCTATTCTGGGGAGGGTAATTCATTGGTAGGGGTGGGGTTAGAATCCACCAGGGAATTACTGCGTGTTACTAGTTTCATTTCTGTACTGTATGTATGTTGTTTGTAACCGGGATTTTATTCTCCACAGAGACAGTGATTTTGTTTAGCAGTGCATGTTTTAGACAGTGTATGTTAGACCAAATAAATATACTACGATTTATCACTGAAGCATCCCTTTCCGTGACTCATTTAATTTACACTCTGAATAATAATTCCCAGATCTAGAACTTTCGTAAGGTGGGGGTGATTCAAACCGTCCGTCTGGCAATTGGGCGAGGATCACAAACACTTACAATATTTACCAAAGGATATACTTGCTTTGGAGGCAGTTCAGAGAAGGTTCACTGGGTTGATTCCAGAGATGAGCGGTCGACTTATGAGAAAAGGCTGAGTAGGTGGGGCCTCTACTCATTGGAATTCAGAAGAATGAGAGGTGATCTTATCGAAACGTATAAGGTAATGAGGGAGCTTGATAAGGTGGATGCAGAGAGGATGGTTCCACTGATAGGGGAGACTAGAACTAGGGGGCATAATCTCAGAATAAGGGGCCGCCCATTTAAATCTGTGATGAGGAGGAATTTCTTCTCTCAGAGGGTTGTAAATCTGTCGAACTCACTGCATCAGAGAGCTGAGAAAGCCACGACATTTAATAAATTTAAGACAGAGATAGCTTCTTAATTGATAAGGGAATAAGGCTTATGGGGAACGGGCAGGGATGTGGACTTGAGTCCATGATCGGATCAGCCATGATCATATTAAATGGTGGAGCAGGCTCGAGGGGCCATATGGCCTACTCCTGCTCCTAGTTCTTAAGTTCTTATGTTCTGAATAGCGACACACAAAAAAATGCTTTGATCATGGTTACACCTTATCTTCACGTTTGTCAAACAGTTGGCTTGTTGGTCTCGGGCTGTGATTTCCCTTCGGAGTTGTTAATTGAAATTTACGAGGGGTCCCAGAGGAGCCCTGATATTGCTCGCATATTTTGAAATTGCATCGAACTTTTGCAAAGAAGTACTTGCATATCTGCAGCGCCTTTCAGGAACTCATGACGCCCCAAAGCGCTTTAGAGCCATTGAGTTATGCTTGAAGTGTTGTAGTTTGGGGAAAGATGTGCCCAGATCACCAAACATGTACCTCAACTCTTTGCAAAGAGTTTGGTGCAAATAATCAGGCGTCTCAGGGACTTGGACTTTCTTTGAATAAGTTCTGCTTGTACCTGCATTCAAGCTTGAAACAGCAACTGGGCTTCCATCTCACGGGACGTTTGGGGTTGATGTGCGTTGCTTTCAATCTTTGAAATTTCACCAAGCAAAGAAACGGTGAATCCAACTGTCCCTGTAAGCATTTAGTTCCCGTTTAATCACAGGAATATCCTCAGTCAGGAGCTGAAAAGGAATTCAAACCTAATACCGGCTTCGGGACAATCAGAATACTTTGTCACAGACAAGGCACCGGAAGGCTGGAAGGTAGATCACACCGGTTGTGGGAGAGCTGGTTGGTGGTGACATGGAAGTGTCTGCAGTGTGCGGGACCAGACTGCTTCCACACATCCACAATGAATGTCCCTCCATTTATTTGGGAAAAGTACAACTGAGAGTGGACAACTTCCATCCCGGTCGGAGCAATCTGAAGCTTTAACTGACTGACACCCTGGTTTTGGATGTCTTGCACCTTATACGTCCATCAGTCTCTGTGGCGCAATGGGTTAGCGCGTTCGGCTGTTAACCGAAAGGTTGGTGGTTCGAGCCCACCCAGGGACGAAGTGTTTAACTGTTTTTCCCCGAGTATTCGGTGCCGCACAATCCCAGGTTGTCATTGTGCGTTTTGGCTGCACGAATCTATTCCGCAAATGTTGCCAGCAGTGCTGTTATCCAATTAGTTCCCACTCCAATATTTTATGAGCATTCAGTTCAAGTAAAACGATAACAATTTTTTACATGGATCATGTTCCATCCAGCCCATTAGAAATAAATTATGTTATTGGGTTTAAAGAAACTGGTGGAAATTGATTCTATTGAAACATATGTAGAACTGGAACTTCGGTCTCAAGTGCTCCTCCTATCAAGTATAGACACACACACAATCAATGGTTTTACAACTGAGTCATAAACACTTACAATTTTAAACCATTCTCATACAGCGTGTAAATGAGATAGGGATAAAACTTCATCACATGTAAAGAGAAAATGAATGATTGAGGATACCACTGTTCCTCAGTAATTATATTATTATTTATTTCATTCTGAAGAAGGTTATCGGCTAATTAACGGTGATTAAAAGAATTCTTACTTTTGCACGTTGGTTGCATGTCGTCAATTTTATCAGGTTTTGAATTTAAAAATGGGTTACAATGCTGGTTGAATACATGACCCCAAAGTCTTTTTGGGATCACAGGTTGAGTCTCTCTGGTGGTTTACGCTCTCTTGTAGAGCGCCTGAGTTGGGGCTCCGGTTGTTGGGCGCTGGCCTGTGTGTCTGCTGTTTGCGGTGCCTCAGGCCTATCCGGACTGCCCACAGTGACTGGGCTCTCCTCCCTTTGGTTCCGGTGTTCGGTCACCTGTGCTGGAGTGAACTCTGTATCGTGTTCTTCCTCTGCTTCTTCTATGGGGTTGCTGAACCTCCTTTTTGTTTGATCCACATGTTTGCGGCAGATTTGTCCATTGGTTAGTTTAACTACCAGAATCCTACTGCCCTCTTTGGCAATCACAGTGCCTGCGAGCCATTTAGGCCCTGCAGTGTAGTTGTGGACAACAACAGGGTCGTTTACACCAATATATCGTGCCCCCGCATTGCTGTCATGGTAGTTATATTGTGATTGGCGCCTGCTCTCAACAATTTCTTTCATGGTGTGGTGTATAAGGGATAACGGCATTTGAGCATCCTTATCATTAGCAGCCCTGCGGGTGGAACCCCTGTGAGCGAGTGTGGTCGGGATCTATTGGCCAACAGGAGGCGTGATAATTGGCTTTGTAGGGAACCCCCTTGGATTCTGAGCATCCCCTGTTTGATTATCTGCACTTTTCGTTCTGCCTGGCCGTTTGAGGCTGGCTTGAACGGTGCCTTTCTGACATGGTTAATTCCATTGCCTGCCATGAAGTCCTGGAATTCAGTGCTTGTGAAGCACAGGCCATTGTCGCTGACCAAGATGTCCGGTAGACCGTGGGCGGCGAACATTGCCCGTAGACTTTCTACCGTGGCAGAGGATGTGCTTGAATTTAAAATGTCACACTCGATCCATTTGGAGTGAGCGTCTACTACAACCAAAAACATTTTTCCGATGAAAGGACCTGTGTAGTCATCATGGATGCGTGACCAAGGCTTGGCGGGCCATGGCCAGGGGCTAAGGGGGGCTTCCCTGGGCGCATTGCCCAGCTGGGCACACGTGTTGTACCTGCGAATACAAACTTCCAGATCTGCATCTATCCCTGGCCACCAAACGTGTGACCTGGCAATTGCCTTCATCATGACAATGCCCGGATGCTCATTGTGGAGTTCTCTGATGAACACCTCTCTGCGCATCTGGGGCATGACTACGTGGTTTCCCCACAGTAGGCAATCGGCCTGAATCGAGAGTTCATCCCTGCCCCTGTGAAATGGTTTAAATTCCTCAGGGCATGCCCTGTACGTGGCTGCCCAGTCCCCATTCAGGACACATTTCTTGACTAGAGACAATAGCGGGTCTCTATTTGTCCAGACTTTAGTCTGACGGGCTGTCACGGGTGAGCCATCGCTTGCGAAATCTTCAACAGCCATGACCATCTCAGCGGCATGCTCGGTAGCCCCCTCAGTGGTGGCTGGTGGGAGCCTGCTGAGTGCATCGGCGCAGTTTTCAGTGCCCGGTCTGTGCCGAATTGTGTAGTCATAGGTGGCTAACGTGAGTGCCCACCTCTGTATGCGGACCGATGCGTCTGCATTTATGGCCTTGTTGTCGGCCAAAAGGGACGTGAGGAGTTTGTGATCTGTCTCCAGCTCAAATTTCCTGCCAAACAGGTACTGGTGCATTTTCTTTACCGAATATATACATGCGAGCGCCTCCTTTTCTATCATCCCGTAGCCCCTTTCTGCCTGGGACAGACTTCTGGAGGCATAAGCTACCGGCTGTAACTGACCCTTGGCATTGACATGCTGCAACACACACCTGACACCATAGGACGACGCATCGCACGTTAACACAAGTTTCTTACATGGGTCATATCGCGTTAACAGATTGTTGGAACATAACAAATTGTGTGCTCTATTAAAAGCCCTTTCCTGGCTGTCCCCCCAGACCCATTCATGACCTTTGCTTAGGAGCACATGTAGCGGCTCGAGCAGCGTGCTCAATTAGAGAAGAAAGTTACCAAATAGTTCGGGAGCCCCAGGAACAAACACAGCTCCGTCGTGTTACGGGGTCTGGGTGCTCTCTGGATCGCTTCCGTCTTGGACGCAGTAGGGCTCATCCCATCTACTCCTACCCTCATCCCCAGGAATTCTACCTCTGGAGCTAGGAAGATGCACTTCGCCTTTTTCAGTCGCAGCCCTACCTGGTCCAGTCTGCGTAGCACCTCCTCCAGGTTGTGGAGGTGTTCTTCAGTATCGTAACCCGTGATGAGGATGTCGTCCTGAAAAACCATCGTCCCTGGAATCGACTTGAGGAGGCTTTCCATATTTCATTGGAAGATCGCGGCGGCCGAGCGAATCCCGAACGGACATCTGTTGTACTCAAACAACCCCTTGTGTGTCGTGATGGTGGTCAGCTTCTTCAACTCTCTCGGCAGCTCCTGGGTCATGTAAGCTGAGGTCACGTCCAATTTTGAAAAAAGTTTGCCACCGGATAGCATCGCAAAGAGGTCCTCCGCTCTCGGTAGAGGGTACTGGTCTTGGAGTGACACCCGATTGATGGTGGCCTTGTAATCACCATATATCCTGACCGACCCATCCGCCTTGAACACCGGTACAATCGGGCTCGCCCAGTCACTGAATTCGACTGGCAAAATGATACCTTCCCTCAGCAGGCGGTTCAATTCACCTTCTATCTTTTCCCACATCACGTGCGGCACCGCTCTGGCCTTGTGGTGTCCTGGCCTGGCTTTCGGGTTTATGTGAATCACTACCTTGGCCCCATGAAAGTGCCAATGCCGGGTTGAAATAATGAGTCAAATTTGTGCAGGATCTGTGAGCATGAAACTCGCTCCACAGAGGAAATAGCATTAACATTGCCCCATTTCCAGTTCATGACAGCAAGTCAACTCCTCCCCAGTAGTGCGGGACCGTCCCCCGGGACAAACCAGAGTGGCAATCTGTTCTCTGAATCTTTGTGGGTCACGATTGTCGTGGCGCTGCCAAGCACCGGAATGATCTCCTTGGTGTATGTCCGTAGCTGTGCGTCAATCGGTGATAATTTTGGCCCTACTGGCCTTGGACGCCCACAACTTTTCAAACTGTTTGATACCCATCAGGGACTGGCTGGCCCCCGTGTCTAGCTCCATTGATACTGGGATGCCACTGAGGAGCACTTTCATCATTATCGGTGGCGTCCTGGTGTATGAACTGTATACGTGCTCCACATGAACTCACTGAACTTCAGCTTCCAGCGATTTCCCCCAGCGTTCATTTCTGCAATTTCTGTAGGTATTTTGCTCATCTCTGCAATCTCCGGCTGAGTTTGTGCCTCCATGCCTCCAACATGAGCTGTTGTTGGAAACAAAACATCCCTTGCTAGTCAATCGTCCCTGACTACCCCTGTGACTGTCCTTGAGTGTGCCATTAACAGGTGTTGATGGCCCCATTACTGGCCACATTGTCCCTTGCAATGGTGTGAATCGCCGTTCTGCTTGCCATTATCTCTGTCAAACTCCCCCTCTGGGTTCGACTACATGTTGGGGCATACCCGATTGCCCTTGTCTACCTGGAGAACTGTGTGCTGCTTCAACAATGTTGATTCTCTGTCCCAACCATTCCTTAACACAGTATCTCTCGTCTATTCTGCTAGCGGCCATGCTCACGTGGTTTAAATCCCAGTTTCTCGTCGCCATTGATACATCCTTACTATATAGTAGAAATGCACACGAGGCCCATGCTTGAGAGAAGGTCAGTCTGTGGCCTGTCCTTTATTCCTTAGCACTCAAGTGATTAATGTGGGTGGAGCTTCCCCTTTTATACCTGAAGGTCCAGGTTAGAAGTGTCTCCCACAAGTTCACCACCTAGTGGTCATTGTTCTCACAGTGTACAACTGAGGTCAGATTATATATGGGTTACAATGTTAGTTGAATACATGACAATAAGCACTTAAAATTTTAAACCATTCTCCTAAAATACAGTGTGTAAACGAGATAGGGATAAAAGTTCATCACATGTAAAGAGAAAATTAATGATTGAAGCTAGTAAAAGATCCTCTCGGAATATGGTTGAATTTGTAATACAGATTGAGGGTGAGGAAGTAGTGTCTCAAACGAGCATACTATGCTGAAACAAAGGGGACTACAGTGGGATGAGGGCAGAGTTGGCTAAAGTAGACTGGAAACACAGACTAAACGGTGGCACAATTGAGGAACAGTGGAGGACTTTTAAGGGGCTCTTTCATAGTGCTCAACAAAAATATATTCCAGTGAAAAAGAAGGGCGGTAAGAGAAGGGATAACCAGCCGTGGATAACCAAGGAAATAAAGGAGAGTATCAAATTAAAAACCAATCCGTATAAGGTGGCCAAGGTTAGTGGGAAAATAGAAGATTGGGAAAATTTTAAACGACAGCAAAGAATGACTAAGAAAGCAATAAAGAAAGGAAAGATAGATTACAAAGGTAAACTTGTGCAAAGCATAAAAATGGATAGTTAAAGCTTTTACCGATATATAACACGGAAAAGAGTGACTAAAGTAAATGTTGGTCCCTTAGAAGATGAGAAGGGGGATTTAATAATGGGAATCTATATGGGTAGAGCTGCAGAATACCAAAGGGCAAAAAACGTTAGTGGGAGTTGTGTACAGACCTCCAAACAGTCGTAGTGATGTTGGGGAGGGCATCAAACATGAAATTAGAGGTGCGTGCAATAAAGGTGCACAAGTTATAATGGGTGACTTTAATATGCACATAGATTGGGTTAACCAAACTGGAAGTAATACGGTGGAGGAGGATTTCCTGGAGTGCATAAGGGATGGATTTTTAGACCAATATGTCGAGGAACCAACTAGGGGGGAGGCCATCTTAGACTGGGTGTTGTGTAATGAGAGAGGATTCATTCGCAATCTCGTTGTGCGAGGGCCCTTGGGGAAGAGTGACCATAATATGGTGGAATTCTGCATTAGGATGGAGAATGAAACAGTTAATTCAGAGACCATTGTCCAGAACTTAAAGAAGGGTAACTTTGAAGGTATGAGGCGTGAATTGGCTAGGATAAATTGGCGAATGATACTGAAGGGGTTGACTGTGGATTGGCAATGGCAGACATTTAGAGACCGCATGGATGAACTACAACAATTGTACATTCCTGTCTGGCATAAAAATAAAAAAGGGAAGGTGGCTCAACCGTGGCTATCAAGGGAAATCAGGGATAGCATTAAAGCCAAGGAAGTGGCATACAAATTGGCCAGAAATAGCAGCGAACCCAGGGACTGGGAGAAATTTAGAACTCAGCAGAGGAGGACAAAGGGTTTGATTAGGGCAGGGAAAATGGAGTACGAGAAGAAGCTTGCAGGGAACATTAAGACGGATTGCAAAAGTTTCTATAGATATGTAAAGAGAAAAAGGTGAGTAAAGACAAACATAGGTCCCCTGCAGTCAGAATCAGGGGAAGTCATAACGGGGAACAAAGAAATGGCGGACCAATTGAACAAGTACTTTGGTTCGGTATTCACTGAGGAGGACACAAACAACCTTCCGGATATAAAAGGGGTCGGAGGGTCTAATAAGGAGGAGGAACTGAGGGAAATCCTTATTAGTCGGGAAATTGTGTTGGGGAAATTGATGGGATTGAAGGTCGATAAATCCCCAGGGCCTGATGGACTGCATCCCAGAGTACTTAAGGAGGTGGCCTTGGAAATAGCGGATGCATTGACAGTCATTTTCCAACATTCCATTGACTCTGGATCAGTTCCTATGGAGTGGAGGGTAGCCAATGTAACCCCACTTTTTAAAAAAGGAGGGAGAGAAAACAGGGAATTATACACCGGTCAGCCTGACATCGGTACTGGGTAAAATGATGGAATCAATTATTAAGGATGTCATAGCAATGCATTTGGAAAGAGGTAATATGATAGGTCCAAGTCAGCATGGATTTGTGAAAGGGAAATCATGCTTGACAAATCTTCTGGAATTTTTTGAGGATGTTTCCAGCAGAGTGGACAAGGGAGAGCCAGTTGATGTGGTATATTTGGACTTTCAGAAGGCTTTCGACAAGGTCCCACACAAGAGATTAATGTGCAAAGTTAAAGCACATGGGATTGGGGATAGTGTGCTGACATGGATTGAGAACTGGTTGTCAGACAGGAAGCAAAGAGTAGGAGTAAATGGGGACATTTCAGAATGACAGGCAGTGATTAGTGGGGTACCGCAAGGTTCTGTGCTGGGGCCCCAGCTGTTTACACTGTACATTAATGATTTAGATGAGGGGATTAAATGTAGTATCTCCAAATTTGCGGATGACACTAAGTTGGGTGGCAGTGTGAGCTGTGAGGAGGACCTCCAAAGGACAATGGTCCTTGGACGAGATTAAAAGCGTCTGGGGAAAAACGACCCGTATGAAAAATAAAGAGCGAACTAGATGGTCCCTAGCGGTTATGGGCCAGATTCGAAAGCGGAACGAAATTATAATGCGTTCCCAACATGATCGAGAACTGACCAGTACAAAGGATCAATTGCAAGCAGTTTGTGCACAGCTGCGACAGAAAAAGCTTGAACTTGAAAAGCTGGAAGTGGAAGTTAAAGATCTTAAAGGTGAAATTAAAGAATGGAAAAAATCATTAGGTCAAGAGACAGTAATAGGAAAAGGAAAATGTATTGCTCAATTCCCAGGGTACCCATGTTTGGATAAATTAAAAGCACAAACCCGAAGACACGGCCGAGGAATAGATACGGATTCTGAATCCTTCGACGATACAGGGTCGGAGGATGAAGAATTAGGGGTGCACTTTGCCCCGTTTAAAAAAAGACGAGTTGTAGTCAAATCAGAAGAGACTGCGGATGAGAGCGGAACCAAAAAAACAAAGAGAAGGGTATACGAAGAATACTTAGTTCATGATCCGGCAGACCCAGAGAAAATTGATAAATGGTCCAAGGAATTGCCCAATCCAAAGAAAGGGGGAGTAAAAACGTGGGACCAATTGGACCGCTTAAGAAATATATATCAACTTCATCCCTGGGACGGAGTGCAAATTTTGACCATAATGGTGCCAAAAACTCAGGGAAGAAAATTGCACGACAAGGTAGAAGAAGCTTTGGGGCAGAATGAGCAAGAATTAGACGCAGGGTGGGAGGCGATTAAACACTGGCTGCAAGCCTTCAGTCCAGCTAAGACAGACTGGGGAAAAATTGCAGCCTGCCAACAGAAAGGAACAGAGGAGGTCCTGGAGTATGACGAGCGGTTTAGATGCACGTGGCTAGAACATTCGGGTATGAATAATACGGATGAGGAAATGGATGAACCCTTTTGGACCCCTGAAAGCAGCTTTCGTGGCAGGTCTAAAGCCAGAACTGTCAAAAATGCTTAAGGTGGTGTTACCAGACTGTGAAGGTAGAGGAACTACCTTTGAAGCATTGGTGGATCGATGTAACCAATTAGATCGGGATATGGGAGCTAAAGTCCGAGCTGTACAGGCTATGGGATGGAAATCCCAGAATTCCGATAAACAGTTATTTGGAAAATTACCCGGAAAATGTCATTATTATGGGAAAGAAGGTCACTGGGCCAAGACCTGCAGGGCCAAACGGAAAGGTCGTGGCTGGGGAAGAGGACGCAGCCAGGGATACAATTCAGCCAACAAGCCAGGCTTGTCACAAGATAACGACCTCATAGAAGCATTTAAGCGACTGACAATACAACAACTGTAGGAGTTACTTGGGGTAGCAAAAACTGATTAAAGCCCACCCTGGCCCCCCTCCTCGCACTAATACAACAAAGGGGAGATGGGCTATATATAACTGTGAGGGTGGGTGATAAGGATGTGGATTGTCTTTTAGACACAGGGGCGGATTTAACATGCTTATCCTTAAAATATGGAGACTTTTTGCCGTTGGATGGTAGGGCACGTACAGCCTATGGAGTTGGGGGCCATAAAATGGAAATTAAAAGGACAACACCGGTACTTATCGGGCTGGGTCCACATGAACTAACCATGCCGGTCTGGATAGGCCCAGTAGATCAACCCCTTTTGGGAATGGACGTTCTAATCCAAGTAGATTCATCGTTGCATTTCGAGGATGGTCGGGTGACATGGTCAATTAGAACTTTGAAGAAAGAAGAATTGAAGGAACACCCGATATGGGCTAAAGATAAGAACGATTGTGGCCTACTCCAGATGGAGCCTGCGTCATTTACAAGGACCAAGCCTCCATGCACTAAACAGTATCCCATCAGTCCAACTGCCATCGTGGAATCTTACCGGTTATTCAGCAAATGGAGAAACAAGGGGTGCTTATTAAAATGCATAGCTCCTCCAATAGCCCCGTGTGGCCGGTACAGAAATCTAATGAGACTTGGCGTTTGACTGTCGATTATAGGAAAGCTAACCAATGTATTGATCAAAAAGCTCCTTTGGTCGCAGATCCCTCCACCATTTTTAATGCCCTCAAACCGGAACATAAATATTTCTCGGTTATAGATATGGCCAACGGATTTTGGTCGGTGCCTCTGGCACCGGAGGTTCGACAGTGGTTTGCTTTCACGGTCCAAGGATAACAGTATACTTGGACCCGGTTACCACAGGGTTTCCACAACAGCCCTACGGTATTCCACATGGCTTTACAAAGCCATTTGCGAGAATTACCTCCCCTGTCACCCACAGTCATCCAATATGTAGACGATATCCTGCTAGCTTCAAACACGGAAGAACAGCATGAACAAGGTTTACGAGCTTTGCTGGATCACCTTCGGCTGAAAGGACATAAAGCCAGCATCAACAAAGCACAAATATCCCAAGAAGAGGTTGTATACCTGGGACAAAAGATTTCACAAGGAAAGAGAGAACTTACCCAGGATAGAACTGCAGCCATTCGGGCTGCTAAAAAACCCATCACTATTCAGCAACTAAGGTCTTTTTTGGGATTGTGTAACTTTAACAGAAATTGGATTGACTCCTTCACACAGCTTGCTCAGCCATTGAATGATATTTTAAAGGGGAAATGTGCCTCTAAAGAAGCCATCACCCTCACAAAAGAACAGCAAGAGGCCTTCCTGAGTTTGAAAAAGGCTTTGTGTTCGGCACCGGCTCTGGGAATCCCCGACAGTGGTAAGCCATTTACCCTGTTTGTCCATGAGAAAGAAGGATATATGACAGCTATACTCACACAAAAACATGGGGATCAGCAAAGACCTATTGGCTATTATTCGGCAAAACTGGATGCGGTCGCCCTCGGATGGGGAAGTTGCCTAAGGGCCATGGAAGCTACATGTCGAGCGGTAATGACCACTGCGGGTCTAGTCCTCGACCAAAAGCTGATTGTCAAGTATCCCCACACCGTACACGCTTTGCTGTCTATGAATAGAATGTCTCAGGTGACAGCAGCAAGATGGACCTGCTGGACAGCAGTTTTGGAAGCTCCTAATCTCCATATCGTCCGGGCCAGCCCGGTTAATCCCGCAACTATGCTCCCGATGTCAGAATCGAGGGAGCAAGAGGGGGGAGAATGTGAAGAGCATGACTGCGTGGAGATTTTAAAAGAAACAGAAGAAGCAGCCTTAGCAGCAGAGGAGCCTCTGCACAACCCAGACCTCATCCTGTTTACAGATGGTTCCTCCTTTGTTGAGAATGGTACCAGAAAAGCAGGATGGGCAGTTACAACCTTATATGAGGTAGTGGCAAAAGGATGTTTACCCTCAGGAACGTCAGCACAACAGGCCGAGTTACGGGCCCTGTCAGAGGCATGTCGAATAGCAGAAGGACAGACAGCTAACGTCAACACAGCTTCGCGTTATGCTTTTGGAGTCGCTCATGACTTTGGTATGTTCTGGCGGAAAAGAGGATTCATCACTGCTGCTGGTACACCTATCCGAAATGGAAAAGAAGTCCGAGACTTACTGGAGGCCATACAATTACCTCAGGAAGTGTCCATCCTGAAGTGTAAGGCCCATACCAAGGAAAATACCACAGAAGCACAGGGAAATGCCCTAGCCGACCAGGCAGCTAAAGATGCCGCCTCACAGGGCGTTCCTCCAGAAGAACCAACACAGATGTGCAGATTGAAAGCACTCAGGACTCTGACACGAGACCTTCAAACAATGCAAGGCGAGTGCTCCCGAGAGGAAAAATGGACATGGATTGAGGCAGGAATTAAGCTATGCGAAGATGGTGTCTGGAGACAAAGAGTTACCGACAAGCCAGTCGCGCTACAAGCGCTTATGCCTTTTTTAGCCCAACAGATCCACTCGTGGGGACACTTGGCCTCACAACAGATGACGGCACGGTTCCAGAAAAGCTGGTGGGGTCGGGGATTTAAAAAACATGCCCAGCTGGTAACAGACCATTGTTTGGTCTGCCAGAAAAATAATTCTGGACCCATCACGGTATTGCCCCAACTGAGGCCCTCTGTCCCTGTCAGACCATTCCAGCATCTGCAGGTTGATTATATATCTCTTCCTTCATGCCAAGGATTCACAGATTCTCTAGATGGGTAGAAGCTGTCCCAACTAAAAGAGCCACAGCCAATCACACTGCAAAGGTCTTGTGTAAGGATTACATTCCCCGATGGGGAGTCCCGAGTAGCATTGACTCAGATCAGGGAACACACTTCAAAGGTGCTGTCTGCCAAGAAGTCTGTAGGTTACTGAACATTACGTGGGATTTACACTGTCCTTATCATTCACAATCATCAGGACAAGTAGAACGAATGAATCGAACTCTGAAACAACGGCTTGCCAAATATCACCAAGAAGGAACACCATGGCCCCAGGCACTATCAATAGTGCTATGTAGCATTAGGGCAACCCCGAACAGAACTACAGGTCTCAGCCCATTTGAAATTATAACAGGAAGACCCATGTTGCTGCCAGGAACTATCGATTTACGGAAAGCTGATGTTCACTTAATGAGTGACACTTTGTTATCATACTGTCAAAAATTAACCAATGCTATTAGTCCTGTTTCCCAACAGGTATCGGCAGCTTGGGGTAATCCACCCGAAGGAGGACACGACATCATCCCGGGAGTCTGGGTATATGTGAAAAAGTTGCATAAAGAACCTTTGGGTGCCAAGTGGGAGGGACATTATCAAGTGTTATTGACCACCCAGGCAGCTGTTAAAGTCAAAGGAAAGAAAGCCTGGATCCACGCTTCACACGTTCAATGAGCACCCGTAACTGAAGCTGAAATCTAACAAGGACAATTACTTTTTGCGAATATGTATAAATTTACTGTATTATTGATTGTAGGTATTCTAGGCATAGGCCTACTTCTTACAAGCCGACCTTCTGCACCAAAGGGAAATAGTAGGGTAGCAAGGGAATTACATGTAAATACCTTTTTATATATGTCATACATTTATGCCAAACAAGGTAACATTTCTAGTTGTTGGGTGTTTGCGCATATCTCTATTCACTCAAAGGGAGGGATTCCCTTGAGGCCAGTTCCCTTGAATATCTCGGAAATGGCTGAGTGGATAATTAATCAAAATAAAACAGGCAATGCGTTTCAGGATACGGAAAACTGGGCATGTAAATGGAAGTCAGCAGGTTACAATCTGACTACCTTTGAAGGGGGATACCAACCGTGCTACAATAATTCCAAACGGCCCCCATTTTTTGTTATCACTAATACAACGGGAATAGGAAGACCAGGGGAATCGGTCTGTCTGATTAGAAACATCAAAGGATGCCAAAATATGGGGTATAGTAACTGCTCCCGGAATTATAACATAATCAAGTCACGGAACCGTCCAAAATGGGCTGATGTGGGAATTTTAACATAATGGGGATTCTGAATAAAACAGATGGAAAAGCTTGGACAGGCCCCGGAGTGTTGCTGACAAAGAAACAGCTAACATTCATTGCATATAATGGCACCTATTGGGTGTGTGGCCACAAGGCCTACCCTTGGCTGCCCCAGAATTGGATGGGATCCTGCTATTTAGCCTACATTGTGCCTTATATGTATCATATAAAGTCACTGTCGGAACATTTACACCGTCCTAAGAGAGCTATCACAGAAACAGAGAGGTTCTTTGCATTCTGATCCCTGGGTATGGGACCGCCAAACTGGCAAGGGAATCCATTAACATGGCATCCGTTGTGGAATGAGTAGCCAATGATACCTCAGAGGCCCTAGTTAAAATCAATGCAGAAATGGTAGCAATCCGCACAGTAGCCCTACAGAATAGACTGACCCTTGATTACATCCTGGCTGAAAAGGGAGGTACTTGCACCCTACTCGGAACTGAGTGTTGCACATATATCCCAGATAGCTCCGAAGAAATTACCCACTTAGCGGAGCATATCCAAAAGGAGATAGAAAAACTTAAGCAACCCCCATCATTCACTTTGTGGAGTGGAGCCACTGAATGGCTAGGTTCAATAGGAACTTCATTGGTGGAAGGTTTAATTCTATTTGTTGTAATTGTTTTACTTTTATATTGTTTGTTTATGTTGATTAAATGTTGTTGCGACCAGGCGGCTGTAGCTGCTGTCCCGCAGGTGAGACATCTTGCAGGTCCCAGCAGACCGTCTGTACGTGGCACAGGGGTATGTTATGCTTAAGGGAAGGTTGTTTACTGGTTGAACTAAGATATTGATTTGGATTAAATTGGAATAAGGTTAATTAACCTACTAAAATCAGACTTCCATTGTGGCCACGATGGAACTCGGGTTGGTGTAAATTTGTGTGGAAGCTACTAGTCCGGACATGTGGCGAAACACATCAACAAATTTTAGAAGGAAACTCTATTAGCATGTATGAAATTATTTTGTAGAATGTTTAACCAGAGATACCTGATGTTTTATGATTCAGTTTGTGAAAGAATCAAAGTGGGGGATTGATAGAGAATTCAAACAGGCTGCATTTAGACAAGTGGAGAAAACACAGACTCCAATGACTATGTGCAGTTCAGCATGTTGCATTAAGTCATTAATCAACTTGACATTTTAGGACCTTGGGTAGCGAGCCAATTAAAAGGTTAAAAGACTATTAATTGAGCCAATAAGGTCAAAGAAGGTGAGTTCTTTTCTGTAAATTGATCCAGGTATAAGTACAGCCATTTTGACCATGTGGTCCCAGAAGAACAAAGACCTGGCTTAAAGCCAAGAACTTGTTACTGCTGTCTGCCAAAAATAAAGAAGTTAAAACTACAATCGGAGTTCATATTTCATTGGAAATTAAGAGATCTAACACTCCTTCCCATAGATGTTTAGGGGATCTCAAGCTTCTGTAATTTAGGTCCATTTTGAATTCCCTTTCCTGTGAGTCCAAACACTGAGGGCGGGGGGGGGTCTCCATGAATGCATCCCCTTTTATCCCCCGCAGGCTTCGTCTGCCCCTTTAAACACATTTTAAAAGCCCAGAAAGGGATTCTTCTCCTCTGTAGGGGAAAGGTACCTGGAATCTTTGCGAGATATTGGTAAATTCTACAAGTGCGCCGGACTTAACCACTCGACCACCAGGGAACAGCTTCCATACTTGTCGATATATTTAGATATATTTATAGATGAACCTGAATATCAACGGCGAGCTACCGAGACCTCATGGCGCAACGGTAGCACTTTGAGTGAGAGAAATTGTTCCACAGTGATACCCATTTCATCTTTTGTTCCCTTTTAAACACTAGAAACTGAGCGAGCGGGAATAAATAGAGAAATAAAAGCACAGGGATATAGGCAAGAGCTAGAGAGAAGGGGAAAGATACTGTCCCCACCCAGAACTAATGCAGAAACCCCTCTGCTGCGCTCGGGGTGGCCACCCACAGCCTGGATACACTAACGTCCCAACAGCTCATTGACTGTCGGAGTGGGACCGTGCGGCGCTTCAGAAGACAGGTTGAAAAGTCAAAGTCACTGATTCCGTCTCAACTGCTCCTCCAACCAAGAATAGCAACATACACAAAATATGCTTTTATAATAGTTACACCTTATCGCCGTGCTAATCAAATAGTTGACTCGTTGGTCTAGGGGTATGATTTTCGCTTCGGGGTTGATATTGTAAATTCGCGAGAGATTCCGGGTTCAAATCCCGGACGAGCCCATTCTTTTGCAAAGAAGGACTTGCACATCTGCAGCGCCTTTCAGGAACTCATGACGCCCCAAAGCGCTTTACAGCCGTTGAGTTATGTTTGAAGTGTTGTAGTGTGGGGAAAGATGTGCCCAAATCACCCCACACGAACCTCAACTCTTTGCGAAGGAGTTCGGTGAAAATAATCAGGTGCCTCAGGGACTTGGACTTTCTTTGAATGAGTTCTGCTTGTACCTGTATTCAAGCTTGAAACAGCAACTGGGCTTCCATCTCACGGGAGCAGCGTGTAGCGGTTTGCGAGTAGGTGACGAGGTTTGGGGTTGATGTGCGTCGCTTTCAATCTTTGAAATTTCACCAAGCAAAGAAACGGTGAATCCAACTGTCCCTGTAAGCATTTTGTTTGCATTTAATCACAGGAATATCCGCAGTCAGAAGCTGAAAAGGAATTAAAACCTACTACCGGCTTCGGGACAATCAGAATACTTCGTCACAGACAAGGCACCGGAAGGCTGGAAGGTAGATCACACCGGTTGTGGGAGAGCTGGTTGGCGGTGACATGGAAGTGTCTGCAGTGTGCGGGACCAGACTGCTTCCACGTATCCACAATGAATGTCCCACCCTTTATTTGTGAAAAGTACAACTGAGAGTAGACAAGTTCCATCCCGGTCAGAGCAATCCAAAGCTTTAACTGATTGACACCCTGGTTTTGCATGTCTTGCAACATGTTCTTCCATCAGTCTCTGTGATGTAATGGGTTAGTGCATTCGGTTTTTATCCGAAAGGTTGGTGGTTTGAGCCCACCCAGGGGTGAAGCCTTTAACTGCTTTTTCCCCGAGGATTCGGTGCCGCACAGATCCAGGTTGTCATTGTGCGTTTTGGCTGCACGAATATATTCTGCAAACATTGCCAGCTGTGCTGTTATCCAGTGAGTTCCCACTCCAATACTTTACTGAGCATTCAGCTCAAGTAAAACAATTACATTTTTGGATCATGTTCTGCTATCCAGCCGACTAGAAATAAATTAAGTTATTATGTTTAAAGAAAAGGACAATAATGACACCAAGCATTACGATGCAGCGATGCAGCAATGCAGCGTTCCCTGGTGGTCCAGTGATTAGGATTCGGCGCTCTCACCACCGTGGCACTGGGTCAATTTCCGGCCAGGGAAATTGCACTTCCACCAAAATTAAAACCTTATAAGAAAGAGTTATGTGCATCGCATGTGGAAAAAAAGATTCATTGATTTAAACATCATTCATTAATCCATTGTAGAACTTCAATCATTGATTTTGCCCTGAGTACGTGAGGAACTTTTATCCCGACCTCATTGTATTTTAGGAGCATGGTCCAGGACCGGTATCTCCACCTGTGAAAGTAGGAAACTGCTGGAAATAGACAACAGGACGGGTAGCCTTTGACAAACAATTAAGCCCAGGTTACAGACTCTCTTCCTTCCCCTGCCCTTTGCGGGACACTTGTTCCCCTTTAATTTTACAGACTGACTGAGTTCACTAACCGCGGGGAGAGAGTAGGTGTCTCCGCGGCCCCACTGTGCTAACATGGAAGATAACACGATGGGAATGTGGGGTGGTGGGTGGGGATCAGTGACATGTTTGTGTAAAGGGCAGCGGAGGAGAAGGATTCACAGCTGTCAGTGAGGGACAGAAGTTGTTTAAGGTGAGCCAACACATTCCCGATCAGCACAGAAGGCATTCACTGGTCAGCTGCCCTCTGCTGTACTTCTGGTCAGAGCGGTTTCCGCAGTGGAGCCCTTATCACGTTTGCTTTCTACGCGAAAGGATCCCGGGCAGGAAGATTATGTTTAAACTTGCTGTGGATGAACAGCCATGGGCGAGGTTATTCTCCTGTCAAAAGGGCGACAGTGGCTTCTCCCTTATTCTTTAATTGCTCCTTATTTCACGTCACGAAATTGGTCCAGAGTGTCGTCACTTCATCTTTTGTTCCGCTTTAAACACATAAAATAAGGCCGGGGAATAACTGCAGAAACCAAAGCACAGGGATGCAGACAAGAGGAAGAGAGAAGGGGAAATACTGTCCCAACCCAGAACTAATGCAGAAACTCCTCTGCTGCGCTCGGGGTGGCCACCCACAGCCTGGATACACTAACGTCCCAACAGCTCATTGACTGTCGGAGTGGGACCGTGCGGCGCTTCTGAAGACAGGTCGAAAAAGCAAAGTCTCTGACTGACACCGGGAAACAGTGAGATGGGTTTTGGAGCATAGATCTGGTTATTGTGAAACAGCAAAGAAAATATTAAGTCCAGAATTAAACTCTATAACGTGTGTCCTGCTCGTTTAATGGTTAGGCGCTCACAGAGGGAGCCCGAGTTCGGAATGTGACTGAAGGACAGTCGAAACTTCAATAACTGAACTTTAATAATTGCAGGATGAAATGTTATTCCCGATCTGAATTTACACACTCTGTATTTTCGGAGATTTAAAATGTTCATTGCTCATCAGACAGGGAACCTGGGGCTACTTCTGTTCAATTTATTTTACAGCAAATATATTCTAAAATAAAGCACGCGCCGGGGACATTTCATGTGTGAGGCAAACGTGATTACCGCTACACTATAGAAACCTTTGCCTAACCTTTGCCCTGGTTCATCATTTGCACCAAATTAACCCCAATGAGATAGGGATAAAAACATGCTCAGGGCATAATAAATGGTTGAAGTTTTACAAAAGAATTTCATAGATTATAATAATTTCATAGAACATAATAATGTTTAAATCAATCATTCTTTTTGTAATACATGATTTGCATATAGATTTGTGAAATAGATGAATTCTTGTTTTTGTAAGGTTTTGAATTAAAAGTGCAACTTCCCAGGTGGGAATCAAACCCAGGACAGAGCAGTGGGATCACCAAGCCCTTACCACTAGACCACCAGCAAATTATAAATTGTTTTATTGCTGCATCGTTATAGTTGGTGACATTATTGTCATTTTCAAGACACTTGATTCACACCAAAACAAATTGTAACCGTGATCATAAATTCACGCAACTTTGAGATCATATTCAAATGATTTGCTGAATCCACCCCTTGCACCATTGCAACACAGGTTCGATTCTTTGTCAGGGAGATAATATTTACAACACGATTATCAAACTAAAACCCGAATATAATTGATGACATGCAGCTAATGTGAAAAATAAGAATTCATTTAATCACCATCAATTGACTGATAACTTTCTTTTGCAGAATGAAAAAAATAATAATGTGGTTACTGAGGGACAGTGGTGGCTTCAATCATTTATTTTTTCTTTTCATGTGATGAACTTTTATCCCTATCTCATTTACACACTGTATTTTAGGAGAATGGTTTAAATTTTAAGTGCTTATGACTCCAGGAATCCGGTGCAACTTTTGTTGAAATTAACAGGACCGGCTACATCACAGAAAAAATATTCTCGAACATAATGTTTTTAGATCATGCCCCGGCCGATCATTCTTCGGTGCAAAGTGGATGAACTGACCCTTCCCCACATTGAACCCCAGTAATCACAGTTAAGGGGAGATTTAATAGAGGTTTTCAGAATTATGGGGAAACTGTTTCCACGGGCAGGAGTGTCGGTAACCAGAGGACACAGACATAAGATAATTGGTAAAAGGAAAAATCCGGGGCGGGGGATGCAGGGAGAGGAGGTATATTTTTACTCAGCGAGGTGTTACGATCTGGAATGCACTGTTTGAAACGTTTTGTCCTCAAGTAAGAAGGCAGTGTTCAGGAATAAAGTGAAATGTTGAATCTTCTGCACTGACTCTCTTTAACAAACATTTCACCGTTCCAAATGGCAGAAGTCACACGGAGATAAATATCCACTACAGAGTCTTTAAACTCCCGCTGGAGGTCCCGAGTTCAATTCCAGAACTGGGAAATGTTCGAGTTGCAACATGTTTTAAGTAAGTGCAGAGGCAGGGAAATGGGGGAGGGCAGGGTGGAAGGCAGGAGAGATCAAATGACAAAACGGAGATGGTGCATTTCTCTTCAACAAATATTCATTATTAGATGCAGGTAAAATATAATTCAAATTATCCAGCGTGTTCTGAATTGTTTCTCCTAATACCATCTGTGCAATAGCCAGAAATTAAATATCGTGTCACATGGTGCGATGGCATGTTCCAGTTATTTATATGTATCCATAGAATCAATTTCCAACAGTATCTTCAAACCCAATGACGACATTTATTTCCAATGCGTTTGCTGCAGGAACATGATCAGTCTATTTTTTTAATCGTTTTACTTGAACTGAATGCTCCCAAATGTATTGGAGTGGGAACTCACTGGATAACAGCGCAGCTGGCAATGTTTGCGGAATATATTCGCGCAGCCAAAATGCACATTGACAACCTGGAACTGTGGGGCACTGAATCCTCAGAGGGAAAATTAACAGTTAAAGGCTTTGTCCCAGGGTGGGCTCTAACCACCAACCTTTCGGTTAATAGCAGAACACACCAACCCATTGTGCCACAGAGACTGACGCAGGCACATGTTACAAGACATCTTTAACCAGGGTGTCAATGAATTAAAGCTTCAGATTGCTCTGACCAGGTTGGAACTTGTCCACTCTCAGTTTTACTTTTCCAAAATAAAGAGTGCTTCATTGTGGATGCCTGGAAGCAGTCTGGTCCCACAGTTGCCCCAAGCTAAGTGAGTGGGCAAAAATTTGGCAGATGGGGTATAATGTTGGAAAGTGTGAGGTCATGCACTTTGGCTGAAAAATCAAAGAGCAAGTTATTATTTAAATGGAGAAAGGTTGCAAAATGTTGCAATGCAGCGGGACCTGGGGGTACTTGTGCATGAAACACAAAAGAATAGTATGCAAATACAGCAAGTGATCAGGAAGACCAATGGAATCTTGGCCATTATTACAAAGGGAATGGAGTATAAAAGCAGGGAAGTCTTGCTACAATTATACAGGGTATTGGTGAGGCCACACCTGGAATACTGCGTGCAGTTTTGGTTTCCATATTTATGAAAGGATATACTTGCTTTGGAGGCAGTTCGGAGAAGGTTCACTAGGTTGATTCCGGAGAGGAGCGGGTTGATGGGACTGGACAGTTTAAATGCAGGAAGAATGTTCCCAATGTTTGGAAAGTCCAGAACCAGGGGACATAGTCTAAGGATAAGGGGTAAGCCATTTAGGACAGAGATGAAGAGAAATTTCCTCATTCAGAGAGTTGTGAACCTGTGGAATTCCCTACTGCAGATAGTTGTTGATGCCAGTTCATTCGATATATTCAAGTGGGAGTTAGATATGGCCCTCACGGCTAAAGGGATCAAAGGGTTTGGAGAGAAAGCAGGAAAGGGGTACTGAGGTGAATGATCAGCCATGATCATATTGAATAGTGGTGCAAGTTCGAAGGGCCGAATGGCCTACACCTGCATCTATTTTCTATGTTTCTATGTTTCTATGTTGACTTATGAGGAAAGGTTGAGTTGGTTGGGCCTTTACTCATTGGAGTTCAGAAGAATGAGAGGTAATCTTATTGAAACGTATAAGATTATGAGGGGACTTGACAAGGTGGATGCAGAGAGGATGTTTCCACTGATGGGGGAGACTAGAACTAGAGGGCATGATCTTAGAATAAGGGGCCGCCCATCTAAAACAGAGCTGAGGAAAAATTTCTTCTCTCAGAGGGTTGTAAATCTGTGGAATTCGCTGACTCAGAGAGCTGTGGAAGCTGGGGCGTTGAATAAATTTAAGACAGAAATAGTTTCTTAAACGATAAGGGGATAAGGGGTTATGGGGAGCGGGCGGGGAAGTGGAGCTGAGTCCATGATCGGATCAGCCATGATCTTATTGAATGGCGGAGCAGGCTCGAGGGCCGTATGGCCTACTCCTGCTCCTCTTTCTTATGTTCTTATGTTGTATAATCTGGAAACACTATTCCACTGTTTATACAAACATTAAGAGAGTAAGAGGAGATAATAAATGATGTTTGTACAGGAGGAGTTTTTGGGGAAGAGAATGATTGTCGACAGGAAGTACTTGAGGCAGACACCACTGCAACTTCTGAGGCAAAAGTGAGCAATATTTGACTCAGATGAAGACACAAGACTATGGAGGGAGAGAGCAGAGCAGAGGGAGTAGTGTTCGATTACTCCAACAAACCGCTGGCAGATATGTGCTGGACAGAATGGCCTCCTACTGTGTTACAAACACCGATTATTCAATTGTTGATGGCTGTGTATTTCTTGCATTGTCCCCGCTGAGGAAGTGCAGTCTGAAGTGTGAAGAGGAAATAGTGCATTCGGTCTGCACGTTTTTCGGTTTTGGAAACAGCTCTTTGCTTTCAGGAATGTTACGTTTGCAATTACCGAGCCTCACGGTGGATATTGACAGGGCAATATGAGCGGAAATATGAGCGGTTTGCGTCCAGACTGCGAGCTGTGCACTCCATAAGTAATCCCACTGAGGATCTGAAGATATAACCGCTCTCACACACACAATCTTGCGCTACAAGCAGTGCGTGATGTTCGGCTGAAATTATCGGGCTCCTGTTGAGTTCTGAGAGCATTTGGTCACATGACCATTTTATGCACTACGAACCGACGCAGTAACACCTGGAATGGTGATGGAACAGAGAGAAACCAACAAAGGTTCAAGGAGAGCAAAAGGAAAGGGAAAGGGTGGGATTGAACACCTCAATGAAAAAATGAAAGGGCAGGAAGACGTGAAGTTCAGATCGAGTAAAGAACAGCATTTGACAAAGTGGAATATAAGTACCAAGAGCAAAACTCATCCCCAGCTGAGGATTTGAAAGACATGCCTGTGTCAACGAGAGTTTCAGTAGTTTTCTCCTTTATCATTTGCACTTTTCATCAGTTGGTCTGTGACCAACGGTCCATGCTGCCCTGATGTGAACTGGCCACCCTATATTAAGTATAGAAACATAGAAACATGGAAAACAGGTGCAGGAGTAGGCCATTCGGCCCTTTGAGCCTGCACCACCATTCAATAAGATCATGGCTGATCATTCACCTCAGTACCCCTTTCCTGCTTTCTCTCCATACCCCTTGATCCTTTTAGCCGTAAGTGCCACATCTCACTCCCTCTTGAATACATCCAATGAACTGGCATCAACAACACTCTGCGGTCGGGAATTCCACAGGTTAACAATTCTCTGAGTGAAGAGGTTTCTCCTCATCTCAGTCCTAAATGACTTACCCATTATCCTTAGACTATGTTCCCTGGTACTGGACTGCCCCAACATCGGGAACATTCTTCCTGCATCTAACCTGTCAGAATTTTATATGTTTCGATGAGATCCCCTCTCATCCTTCCAAACTCCAGTGAATACAGGCCCAGTCGATCCACTCTCTTCTCATATGTCAGTCCTGCCATCCTGGAAATTAGTCTGGTGAACCTTCGCTGCACTCCCTCAATAGCAAGAACATCCTTCCTCAGATTAGGAGACCAAAACTTAACACAATACTCCAGGTGAGGCCTCACTAAGGCCCTGCACAACTGCAGTAAGACCACCCTGCTCCGAACTCAAATCCCCTAGCTATAAAGGCCAACACAGCATTTGCCTTCATCTCCACCTGCTGTACCTGCATGCCAACTTTCAATGACTGATGTACCATGACACCCAGGTCTCGTTGCACCTCCACTTTTCCTAATCTTCCACCATTCAGATAATATTCTGCCTTCGAGGTTTTGCCACCCAAGTGGATAACCTCACATTTATCCACATTATACTGCATCTGCCATGCGTTTGCCCACTCATCTAACCTGTCCAAGACACCCTGCAGCCTCTAAGCATCCTCCTCACAGCTCACATCGCCACCCAGTTGAGAGTGATCTGCAAACTTGGAGATATTACAGTCAATTCCTTCAGCTAAATCGTTAATGTATATTGTAAAGAGCTGGGGTCCCAGCACTGAGCCCTGCGGCACCCCACTAGTCACTGCCTACCATTCTGAAAAGGACCCCTTTATCCCGACTCTCTGCTTCCTGTCTGCCAACCAGTTCTCTATCCATATCAGTACATTACCCCCAATACCATGTGCTTTAATTTTGCACATCAATCTCTTGTGTGGGACCTTGCCAAAAGCCTTTTGAAAGTCCAAATACACCACATCCACTGGTTCTCCCTTGTCCACTCTACTCGTTACATCTTCAAAAAACATCCTCACTATTTCTGGGACCACTTCCTTAAGTACTCTGGGATGCAGACTATCTGGCCCCGGGGATTTATCGGCCTTCAATCCCATCAATTTCCCTAACACAATTTCCCGCTTAATAAGGATTTCCTTCAGTTCTTCTTTCTCACTAGATCCTCGGTCCCCTAGTATTTCCGGAAGGTTATTTGTGTCTTCCTTCATGAAGACAGAACCAAAGTATTTGTTCAACTGGTCCGCCAATTCTTTGATCTCCATTATAAATTCACCTGAATCTGACTGCAAGGGACCTACATTTGTCTTCACTAATCTTTTTCTCTTCACGTATCTATAGAAGCTTTTGCAGTCAGTTTTTATGTACCCAGCAAGCTTCCTTTTATACTCTATTTTCCCCCTCCTAATTAAACCCTTTGTCCTCCTCTGCTGAATTCTAAATTTCTCCCAGTCCTCAGGTTTGCTGCTTTTTCTGGCGAATTTATATGCCTCTTCCTTGGATTTAACACTATCTTTAATTTCCTTTGTTTGCCATGGTTGAGCCACCTTCCCCGTTTTATTTTTACTCCAGACAGGGACGTACAATTGTTGAAGTTCATCCATGTGATCTTTAAATGTTTGCCATTGCTGATTCACCATCAACCCTTTAAGTATCACTCACCTGTCTATTCTAGCCAATTCACATCTCATACCATCAAAGTTACCTTTCCTGAAGTTCAGGACCCGAGTCTCTGAATTAACTGTGACACTCTCCATCTTAAGAAAGAATTCTATCATATTATGGTCACCTTTCCCAAGGGGCCTCGCACATCAAGATTGCTAATTAGTCCTCTCTCATTACACATCACCCAGTCTAGGATGGCCATCACTCTAGTTGGTTCCTCAAGACATTGGTCGAGAAGACCATCCCTAATACACTCCAGGAAATCCTCCTCCATCTCATTGCTACCAGTTTGGCTAGCACAATCAATATGTAGATTAAAGTCGCCCATGATAACTGCAGTACCTTTATTGGATGGCCATACTGCCCCTCGAACCTGCTCCACCATTGAATAGGATCATGGCTGATCCGATCATGGACTCAGTTATACTTCCCTGCACACTCCCCATAACCCATTATTTCCTTATCGATTAAGAAACTATCTATTTCTGGCTTAAATTTATTCAATGTCCCAGCTTCCACAGCTCTCTGAGGCAGCGAATTCCAAGATTTACAACCAACTGAGAGAAGAAATTTCTCATCATCTCAGTTTTAAACGGGGGGCCCCTTATTCTAAGATTATGCCCCCTAGTTCTAGTCTCCCACATCAGTGGAAACATCCTTTCTGCATTCACCTTGTCAAGCCCCAACATGATCTTATACGTTTCGATAAGATCACCTCTCATTTTTCTGAATTGCAATGAGTAGAGGCCCAATCTACTCAACCTTTCCTCATAAGTCAACCCCCTCATTGCCGTAATCAACCTAGTAAACATTAACTGAACTGCCTACAAAGCAGGTATATCCTTTTGCAAATATGGAAACCAAAACTGCACGCAGTATTCCAGGTGTGGCCTCACCAATACCCTGTATAACTGTAGCAAGATTTCCCTGCTTTTATACTCCATTCCCTTTGCAATAAAGGCCAAGATTCCATTGGTCTTCCTGATCACTTGCTGTACCTGCATGCTAACCTTTTGTGTTTCATGCACAAGTACCCCCAGGTCCTGCCGTACTGCAGCACTTTGCAATCTTTCTCCATTTAAATAATAACTTGCTCTTTGATTTTTTTCTGCCAAAGTACATGACTTCACACTTTCCAACATTATACTCCATCTGCCAAATGTTTGCCCACTCACTTAGCCTGTCTATGTCCTTGTGCAGATTTTTTGCTAGCTCACACGTTGCTTTTCCTCCCATCTTTGTATCGTCAGTCAATGTGGCTATGTTACACTCGGTCCCTTCTTCCAAGTCGTTAATATAGATTGTAAATAGTTGGGGTCCCAGCACTGATCCCTGGGGCACCCCACGAGTTACTGAGATGAGAAAACATTTCTTCACTCAGAGGGTTGTGAATCTTTGCGATTATATTCCACAAATGGCAGTGGCAGCTCAGTCGTTGTGCATATTCAATACAGAGATCAACAGATTTTTGGATCTTAAGGGAATCGTGGGATATGGGGATAGTGTGGGAAAGTGGAGTTGAGGTAGAAGATCAGCCATGTTCTCATTGTACGACGGAGCAAGCTCGAAGGGATGAATGGCCGACTCCTGCTCTTATTTCTCGCGTTCTTATGCACTTATTCGGTATTTTGCCTCATAAGCAGTGAAGCTGTAACCCAGAGAATATACGGAACGCGTGCTCAATAGCAGATCCAACTTGACGTGTGGTGGGTCAGCTTTACTTCACTTTTCTAGTCACAAGAACATAAGAAATAGGAGCAGGAGGCAGCCATTCAGCCCCTCGAACCTGCTCCACCATTCAATAAGATCATGGCTGATCTGATCATGGACTCAGCTCCACTTCCGTGTCCTTCCCTCCCTTATTACTCAAAACTCTGTCAATCTCCGCCTTAAATATATTCAATGACCCAGCTTCCACAGCTCTCTGGGGCAGAGAATTCCACAGATTTACAACCCTCTGAGAGAAAAAATTTCTCCTCATCTTAGTTTTAAATGGGCAGCCCCTTATTCTATCTATGTCACCTAGTTTTAGTTTCCCCTATTAGTGGAAACATCCTCTCTGCATCCACCTTGTCGAGCCCCCTCATTATCTTATCTGTTTCAATAAGGTCACCTCTCATTCTTCTGAATGGTAACATGTTGAGTCATTAATTTTCTTCTTTAGCAACACGTTATGTTTTAATTCAGTACAGGAGCTTCATACACAAGTCATACCAGCTCTCCCATTCACAGTGTTCGCCAAAGAAACTCCAATTTTACAGAACCTACACAGAACCAAAGAGTAGTCCACAGGACAGCCATTTGTGTCTGTGT
Source organism: Pristiophorus japonicus (assembly GCF_044704955.1). Classification (NCBI taxonomy): domain Eukaryota; kingdom Metazoa; phylum Chordata; class Chondrichthyes; family Pristiophoridae; genus Pristiophorus; species Pristiophorus japonicus. The sequence goes on along the minus strand of NW_027254567.1, from coordinate 131,820 downwards.
TACTGGGGCAGGGATAGAGAGAAAAATTGTGTTACTGGGGCAGGGATAGAGAGAACAATGCTGATTTCAACCCTGGGAGGGAAACCAGCGCACAAGCTGATCTCCAGTCCTTTGTGCTGAGATTATTATTTACAGGAAGGTGATCTGAAATCTTTGCAATCTGTGAGTGATGGACAAAGGCCAAAGATGCACGTCCTAAATGTGTGTATTGAAGAATGCATTGTGGGGTTGTAGACATCACAACAGACACATGGAGGGTTAGTTATCTTATCCGACGTCCTTTGCTCCAATGGCCGATATTCATCTCGAGAAGAACAGAATATTTCCCCAGTACATTTTCCTGTTAAGGTTTGAGTGGTAAAACACACCGTTAAATGACAACAACTCTGGGTTGTCACTATCAGGGAGGAAGATCGCTGATTGCTGCTGAAGTTTTGCTATGTGTATGATCAAAGGTTGGGGAATGTTGCCTGTTCCAGAATTAGAAGATCGCTGCTAGCTGCAGTTAAAGGGAGTTTATGGTTATATGGAGAAGGGAGTTCTGGTCATCCAATGAGATGAGTCTTTGTATTATCAGCGGTGCATGTTCATTATTGCATGAATTACAATGTCAATTCTCCACCCCACAGAGATATCTTCATTTCAGTGAAGCAATGTCCTGAAATTGCGGTCGGAGGCGAACCTCTGGAGTACACCTCAGACACACAATATATTCCCAAGCAGACCTCCAGGTTCCCAGGCTGCACAGAGTTCTGGTCTGGGGCCTGCAGCTGTCGCCTGTGTAAAGACCCACGGATCCCAGGGACGCAGACAGTTTGGGAGCGGCCCTGAGATCACGTGGGAATGGTCCTCCTATCAAAATGGAGAATTCCATTACAGCCGTTTCCGAATCGAATCCCCCAAATAATTAAACTACAAATGTTACTGAGCATAAATGTTCTGATTTTCAAATTTAATTAAAAACCACTTTCTGAAAACAAATACAATAAAAGTTAATATTTTGAAAAATTATATGAAACATTTTAAGCCGTGCCAATATTTTATTAAACAAATATTAAATATTTGCACGTCATTTTGTTTTTAAATTCTGATCTATAATAACCAAGGCATACCTTGACAGATCACAAGCTCCGGGTTTTCCTGCACACGGAAGTTGCGGGGCCCTTTAGAAGGATTAACACAGGGGACGCGGAGCTTACAACGCCGCATTTCTGCCCAAATAGCCAATATCACACCAGACGGCAAGTCGGTGTACACATGGTGACATTCGCACACACAGTTCACTAATCCACATGCTCCCGTTTTGCCACCAACAACACAGCAGGAAGGTTTAGAAGCTATAAGCTGAATCAAATGACCTGTTAGACCATGACACCAGGCAGCATTTTCCACGTCTTCAACCCCACACTTCAGATCAATGATTATCTTCTTCACCAAAACCAGAACGGTGTGTTTGATCCTTCAGAGTAAAGTTATTGCTATGTCCTTATTCTACATTAAAAATGCAAACGAGGCCCATGCTTGAGAGAAGGTCAGTCTGTGACCTGTCCTTTATTCCATAGCACTCAAGTGATGAAGGTGGGTGGAGCTTCCCCTTTTATACCTGAAGGTCCAGGTTAGGAGTGTCTCCCACAAGTTCGCCACCTAGTGGTCATTGTTCTCACAGTGTACAACTTGTCAGTTTATACATGGGTTACAATGCTGGTTGAATACATGACATCACCTCCCCCGCCGAAAGTCTTATTGGGATCACAGGTTGAGTCTCGCTGGTGGTTTACGCTCTCTTGTAGAGCGCCTGAGTTGGGGCTTCGGTTGTTGGACGCTGGCCTGAGTGTCTGCTGTTTGCAGTGCCTGAGCCCTGTCCCGACTGCCCACAGTGACTGGGCTCTCCTCCCTTTGGTTCCCGTGTTCGGTCACCTGTGGTGGAGTGAACTCTATATCGTGTTCTTCCTCTGCTTCTTCTATGGGGTTGCTGAACCTCATTTTTGTTTGATCCACGTGTTTGCGGCAGATTTGTCCATTAGTAAGTTTAACTACCAGAATCCTATTCTCCCCATTTTGCAATCACAGTGCCTGCGATCCATTTGGGCCCTGCAGGGTAGTTGAGGACAAAGACAGGGTCAATTACATCAATACATCGCGCCCTCGCATTCCTGTCATGGTAGTCGCATTGTGACTGGCGCCTGCTCTCGACAATTTCTTTCATGGTCGGGTGTATAAGGGATAACCTGGTTTTGAGCGTACATTTTTATTAGCAGCTCTGTGGCTGGAACCCCTGTGAGCGAGTGTGTTCGGGATCTGTAGGCCAACAGGAAGCGTGATAAGCGGCTTTATCGGGAACCCTCTTGGATTCCGAGTATCCCCTGTTTGATTATCTGCACTGCTCGTTCTGCCTGGCCGTTTGAGGCCGGTTTGAATGGTGCCATTCTGACATGGTTAATTCCATTGCCTGCCATGAAGTTCTGGAATTCAGTGCTTGTGAAGCACGAGCCATTGTTGCTGACCAAGACATCCAGTAGACCATGGGCGGCGAACATTGCCCATAGACTTTCTAGTGTGGCAGATGATGTGCTTGAATTTAAAATGTAACACTTGATCCATTTGGAGTAGGCGTCTACTGCAACCAAAAACATTTTTCCCATGAAAGGACCTGCGTAGTCCACATGGATGCGTGACCAAGGCTTGACGGGCCATGGCCAGGGGCTAAGGGGGGCTTCCCTGGGCGCATTGCCCAGCTGGGCACACGTGTTGCACCTGCAAACACAAAGTTCCAGATCTGCGTCTATCCCTGGCCACCAAACATGTGAACCTGGCAATTGCCTTCATCATGACAATGCCCGGGTGCTTATTGTGGAGTTCCCTGATGAACACCTCTCTGCCCATCTAGAGCATGACTACGCGGTTTCCCCACAGTAGGCAATTGCCCTGAATCGAGGGTTCATTCCTGCACCTGTGAAATAGTTTAAATTCCTCAGGGCATGCCCTGTACGTGGCTGCCCAGTCCCCATTCAGGACACATTTCTTGAATAAAGGTAATAGCGGATTTAATCTGACGGGCTGTCACAGGTGAGCCTTCGCATCCGAAAGCTTCAACAGCCATGACCATCTCAGCAGCATGCTCGGTAGCCCCCTCAGTGGTGGCTAGTGGGAGCCTGCTGAGTGCATCGGCGCAGTTTTCAGTGCCCGGTCTGAGCCGAATTGTATAGTCACAGGCGGCTAACGTGAGTGTCCACCTCTGTATGCGGGCCGATGCGATTGCATTTATGGCCTTGTTGTCGGCCAAAAGGGACGTTCGGGGTTTGTGATCTGTCTCCAGCTCAAATTTCCTGCCAAACAGGTACTGGTGCATTTTCTTTACCACATATACACATGCAAGCACCTCCTTTTCTGCCATCCCGTAGCCCCTTTCTGCCTGGGACAGACTTCTGGAGGCCTAAGCTATCGGCTGTAACTGACCCTTGGCATTGACATGCTGCAACACACACCCGACACCATAGGACGACGCATCGCACGTTAACACAAGTTTCTTACATGGGTCATATAGTGTTAACAGATTGTTGGAACATAACAAATTGTGTGCTCTATTAAAAGCCCTTTCCTGGCTGTCCCCCCAGACTCATTCGCAACCTTTGCTTAGGAGCATGTGTAGCGGCTCTAGCAGCGTGCTCAATTTGGGAAGAAAGTTACCAAATATTTCGGGAGCCCCAGGAACAAACGCAGCTCCGTCGTGTTACGGGGTCTGGGTGCTCTCTGGATCGCTTCCATCTTGGACGCAGTAAGGCTGATCCCGTCTACTCCTAGCCTCATCCCCAGGAATTTTACCTCTGGAGCTAGGAAGATGCACTTCGCCTTTCCCTGTCGCAGCCCTACCCGGTCCAGTCTGCGTAGCACCTCCTCCAGGTTGTGGAGGTGTTCTTCGGTATCGTAACCCGTGATGAGAATGTCGTCCTGAAAAACCACCATCCCTGGAATCGACTTGAGGAGGCTTTCCATATTTCGTTGGAAGATTGCGGCGGTGGAGCGAATCCCGAACGGACATCTGTTGTACTCAAACAACCCCTTGTGTGTCGTGATGGTGGTCAGCTTCTTCGACTCACTCGCCAGCTCCTGGGTCATGTAAGCTGAGATCAGGTCCAATTTTGAAAAAGGTTTGCCACCGGATAGCGTCGCAAAGAGGTCCTCCTCTCTCGGTAGTGGGTACTGGTCTTGGAGTGACACCCGATTGATGATGGCCTTGTAATCACCACATAGCGTGTCCAACCCATCCGCCTTGAGCACCGGCACAATCGGGCTCACCCAGTCAATGAATTCGATGGGCGAGATGATGTCTTCCCTCAGCAGGCGACCCTATTCACCTTCTATCTTTTCCTGCATCACGTATGGCACCACTCGGGCCTTGTGGTGTACTGGCCTGGCGTCCGGGTTTATGTGAATCACTACCGTGGCCCCCATGGAAGTGCCAATGCTGGGTTGAAACAGTGAGTCAAATTTGTCCAGGATCTGTGAACATGAAACGCGATCCACAAAGGAAATTGCAGAGACATCGTCCCATTTCCAGTTCGTGACAACAAGCCAACTCCTCCCCAGTAGTGCGGGACTGTCCCCCAGGACAATCCAGAGTGGCAACCTGTTCTCCGAACCTTTGTGGGTCATGACTACCGTGGCACTGCCTAGCACCTGAATGATCTCCTTTGTGTAAGTCCGTAGCTATGCGTCAATCGGCGATAATTTTGGCCTCCTGGCCTTGGATGCCCACAATTTTTCGAACTGTTTGATACTCATCAGGGACTGGCTGGCCCCCGTGTCTAGCTCCATTGATACTGGGATGCCAATGGAGGAGCACTTTTATCATTATCGGTGGCGTCCTGCTGTATGAACTGTATATGTGCTCCACATGAACTTGCTGAACTTCAGCTTCCACCGATTTCCCCCAGCATTCATTTCTGCAGGTATTTTGCTCATCTCTGCAAACTCCGGCTGAGTGTGTGCCTCCACACCTCCAACATGAGCTGTTGTTGGAAACAAAAGGCCCCTTGCCAGTCGATCGTCTCTGACTGCCTCTGTGACTGTCCTTAAGTGCGCCATTAACAGGTGTTGATGGCTCCATTACTAGCCGCATTGTCCCTTGCAATGGCGTGAATCGCCATTCGGTGAGCCATTGTCTCTGACAAACTCTCCCTCTGGGCTCGACTACATGTTGGGGCATGCCCAATTGCCCTTGTCTGCCTGGAGAACTGCGTGCTGCTTTGACAATGTTGATTCTCTGTCCCAACCATTCCATAACACTCTCGTTCTGCTCGTGGCCATGCTCACGTGGTTTAAATCCTAGTTTCTCGTCGCCATTGATACATCCTTACTATACAGTATAGTATCGAGAGAAGATCAGTCTGTGACCTGTCCTTTATTCCACAGCACTCAAGTGATGGAGGTGGGTGGAGCTTCCCCTTTTATACCTGAATGTCCAGGTTAGGAGTGTCTCCCATAAGTTCATCACCTAGTGGTCATTGTTCTCAGTGTACAACTTGTCAGTTTCTACATGGGTTACAATGATGGTTGAATACATGACAGTTATCTTTCCGGTCCTTTCACCCAGTCAACACTCACATTCTCGGCCACATGCCTCCGATGAACACGTACGACTAAAGCTTTGCCTTAAAACTCCCATCTGCTGCTGTAAGACGGTGGGTTGGAGGTATCTAATGCCAAAAGGTAACAGAGATAAGTGGATGCATTCTGCAGCGTAATAATTGAACCTGAAACTTCAGTCCAAACCATCAGAAGTATAAGGATGGGTTTCTCTAAGTCAGGGTCGAATCTCACCGCCCGGCATTTCCCGAGGCTGTGCTGCCATATATGTCCCACGCACTGCCCACTTGCACCGTTAAAGCCGCACAGGGCGAACTCTGGTGGGAATAATCTTCAGGTGAGAGGTTCATGCCGCAGTAATGGGTCCTGTCCCACGATTAAACTAATATCTGCACTTTCAGTTTCACTTCTTTCACATCCTCTGCCTCATCTTCTGGAGCCCTGGACTGCACCAACTCTGGCAGTAATATCCATGGACTGTACCAACTCTGGCAGTAATATCCATGGACTGTACCAACTTTGGCAGCAATATCCATGGACTGCACCAACTCTGGCAGCAATATCCATGGACTGTACCAACTCTGACAGTAAGATCCATGGACTGCACCAACTCTGACAGTAATATCCATGGACTGCACCAACTTTGGCAGCAATATCCATGGACTGTACCAACTCTGGCAGCAATATCCATGGACTGTACCAACTCTGGCAGCAATATCCATGGACTGTACCAACTCTGACAGTAATATCCATGGACTGTACTAACTCTGACAGTAATATCCACGGACTGTACCAACTCTGACAGTAATATCCATGGGCTGCACCAACTCTGGCAGTAATATCCATGGACTGTACCAACTCTGACAGTAATATCCATGGACTGCACCAACTCTGGCAGTAATATCCATGGACTGTACCAACTCTGGCAGTAATATCCACGGACTGCACCAACTCTGGCAGTAATATCCACGGACTGCACCAACTCTGGCAGCAATATCCATGGACTGCACCAACTCTGGCAGTAATATCCATGGACTGTACCAACTCTGGCAGTAATATCCACGGACTGTACCAACTCTGGCAGTAATATCCACGGACTGCACCAACTCTGGCAGTAATATCCATGGACTGCACCAACTTTGGCAGTAATATCCTGGCAATGGCTGCTTTAAATTTCATCCTCTGCCCAAACACAGGAACCACACGTGGGGATAAGAGGAATCATCCGCCTTTGGATTGTTGGTCGACAGGGAAGGGACAGAAATGGAACAGATTTTCCTCCGGTCTCTCTCTCTCTCTCTCTCTCTCACTTTCTTTCCATCTGTTGCGGACGCAGCGAGAACCAATGGAGGGGCCGATTACTGATAAAACCAGCAACTGAACAGAAACTTGAATAGAGGATTCTTCATCCCGACGGATTAATGCGCTCTGCCGAATTGGTCATGGTCTTTGAATGACGAACCCAATACAATAATCACTACATTAGTCGCCAGCACTTGGATGTTTCCTGGAAGAACAGGATGAATGAAAGTGGATGATTACGGTTGTAAACCCGTGATCAATGTTTGGGGAATTATGAGGTGATCCTCTAATCTGTTTGATTTACTTTCCACAACCCGCTGCTGTTTAATGGCACAGACCCATTTAACAATCCGGGTATTGCCCCATTTAAAGGCTGGATATTCGTACATTGAACACTCCGGTTATTCACCAATTTAACACAAGCTTTGAAAGGCATGTGGTTTTAAATAACCGGCGAGTATCATGTGTTACTGGACTATTGACAACAGCAGCAATGGTTCAGTTTTTGCACCAATAACAACATCAATGGTAGAATGCTTGTCTCCCAGGTTGGGTTAAATTGATGAGAACTTAAAATGACCATAATCGTGGTTTATCATTAGTTTGGTCGATGTGCCACGATGGGTTTATATAAAGTATAACCCTTATCAAACACAATAAAATATGAACAATTAGAAACTGCTGAGCATGTCTACTCCGGTTCAGTTCAAGCAAACACTCCCATAAGGGTCTGGTCCCTGCTTTCTTCCAGATGTGGATTCCCAGCGGTTTTCTTATTATCCGTACTGTACATGGATCTGGGATTCTGCTGGACCGGGACTCGGGAATGTCCTGTAACTGGAGCCAGGATTGTGCTGTACCAGGATCAGTGAGTGTGCTTTCATGGTACACGGGAGTGTGATGTACCAGGACCAATGAGTGTGCTTTCATGGTAGACGGGAGTGTGATATACCAGGCCCAGTGAGTGAGCTTTCACGGTACATGGGAGTGTGATGTACCAGGACCAGTGAGTGTTCTTTCATGGTACACGGGAGTGTGATGTACCAAGACCAGTGAGTGTGCTTTCATGGTACACAGGAGTGTGATGTAACTGGACCAGTGAGTGTGCTTTCATGGTACACGGGAGTGTGATGTACCAGGATGAGTGAGTGTGCTTTCATGGTACACGGGAGTGTGATGTAACTGGACCATTGAGTGTGCTTTCATGGTACATGGGAGTGTGCTGTACCAGGACCAGTGAGTGTGCTTTCATGGTGCACAGGAGTGCACTGTACCAGGACCAGTGAGTGAGGTTTCATGGTACACGGGAGTGTGATGTACCAGGACCAGTGAGTGTGCTTTCATGGTACACGGGAGTGCGCTGTACCAGGACCAGTGAGTGTGCTTTCATGGTACACGGGAGTGTGATGTACCAGGACGAGTGAGTGAGGTTTCATTGTACACGGCAGAGAAACAGAGTATCCAATCGTCTCAATATAGAACAGACCATGAACACCACCCATAACAATATGAAATTCCCCGATATAACAAACTAGTGAGTGAGGTTTCATGGTACATGTGCTGATTTCTGGATTCTTTTACCTCAATCTGGTTCAGCAAAATTACTGAAACAAATACCGTTTGTGCTTTAAACAAAGCAAGCTTTTATTTAAAAAACAAATCCCGATCGGGGACTTTATCAGACAGAAGGAATGCAAGTCTGTTCGAACGCACCCACTTCCTACGGACAAAGTGACGTTACATTGTAAAGGGACGATGGTTATACATTTTCGGCAAAAGATAATAAGATAGGGCTAGAGTGACATCCTAGTCCAGCCTATCTCTTTTGATCCCTCTTTCCCTTTGTCCACTCATAAGCCGACCGAAGTATGGTCTGATTTTAAACAAAGACCTTCTGTTAATGTTTCAGGTTAATAACATGATTTAATAAGACCTTGAGGTTTTTCTGCAAGCTGTGGGTTTTGTTTCAATACATGTTAGTGTTGTAACATTTCGCAGTCTCGAGTCTGAGATGTCATGGCTATTCCTCCATGAATTCTTTGTTAGCTTATACTGTCCCTATACAATTCCCACGTTCTCAACTTCAATGTCTCTATACATTTTTAAACATTCACATTCCCCCCTTTTATCATTCCATGATAACACTTCGGATCATTCTAGGAGTAATCCGTTCACACTCTATTTCCTGAATCATATTGTTGTTAGTGTCGAGTAGTTCTTTAGTTCGTTGGATCATAACTCGGGAGCCCTTGACCACAAGAGGGTTTGCTAACCTTGCCATCATTACTTTACAACAAAGGTTAAGGCAACCAACAATTAGATAGGATCTCCAAGATCCATCTGATAGCCAATCAAACCAGCTAGATCCTTCTGCTGGTGTGGATAACTTCTTCACCTCCCTTCTTATGTGATCAGCGAGATTGGTTATGTTTTCTGAACTATCAGGAATGTAAGTGCAACATTCAGATCCTATCAGGGCACACGTTCCCCCTTTCTCAGCTAACAGGTAATTGAGGGCCATTCGGTTTTGTAATGCTACGGTCCTTATTGCTACCATTTCAGCTGTGATGCCCTCCAGAGCTTCAGCCTCTCGTGATAATTTGGCTCTGAATCCATCTGACAGTCTCAGTTAGGGTTAGTGGAACGGGGCGCAAAGGAATTCCCCCTTTGGAATGTATAAGGAATGTATAGGGAATGTGAACACACCCAAAATCTAGAAAAGTTCCCATTTTGCGCATAAACATAAGACATGTACAAAAAAGTGTTTACATGGAGCTCTCGTCTCTGTCTCCCCTCCCATGCGCCAAAACTGTCATATATCAACACTATTATACAGACTGTGGCATACAGACAGTTTCATCTTGTGGCTCAGGATTCAGATAAATAGTCCAATTATTTTGCTGATTAAAAGAGTTCGGTTCTCCCGTCTCTCTTCTTAGGTCACCGTCGGTGTAGCCGGCTGTCTATCACTACGGGTAAAAGTTTAAACTGGTCCACGTTCCAATTAGGATGCCAACGGCCTTGTTCAGCTATGGAGAAGAGGAAGTCTGGAACAGAAACAGGAATTAGGATAACCAGTAAAATAGGTTCGTTAGAGGGTGGTGAGTTAGTAGTGGTGCAGGTGAACCCAGGCACCCCTCCCCTCAACCTTGGCTGCAGTGGGGGTAGTGAGTAACACCTGAAAAGGCCCCTCCCATTGTGGCTCTAATCCCTTCCAAATCCATACTTCCCTGGTGCCACGAGGGACAATTCGGGTAAAACTGGGAGGTCGAGGTGAGCATCTTGAACCTGGTTGTGAGCTAGTCGCAGAGCCTGAGTCAGAGAAAGAACATAGGTGGTCATCAGTCGAGCTGAGATACCATATCTAGGAACAATTTCCCTCATTAACACCTTAACAACAGTTTGAGCCTTATTGTCCAGGTTAGGGTAGGCTTCAATCCATCTGCTAAATACATCTACTATTACTAACACATATTTGTAACACTGAACTTTTTGCAACTCAATGTAGTCCAAATGAAATGTCTCAAAGGGACCTTCGGGTAGGGGCGTTTTATCCCAATCACAGGGGATTCCCTTCCCTGGATTATGTTGCTGGCAAACCAGGCAACGACTACTGATGTTCTGGGCGAGCGCCTGGAGTCAAGGGTGCCACCAAGTAGCCAAAAGTGTATCACTCGTGGTTCTTGCTCCACAATGAGTAGCAAAATGCATACAGTCAATAACCCATAGAGCCAACTCGTCAGACATGCAAGTCTGTTCCGCGGGAGTGGTCCAGAGTTTAGAAACATTGTCATAAGTACATCCATAATATTTATCTTTGTCAGGAGCGTCCTCCTGTGCTTTTATAACATCTTGGATGGTTGGCATTGGTTTTTCCAAGGCTAACTTATCCTTCGCAGGATTTTTAGTCTGACTCATAATTTTGGGCACTACCATCTGTTGGTCACGAGAGGCCTGTTTAGCCTCTTTGTCAGCACAGTGGTTCCCTATATCAACCGGGGATTTTCCGGTGGTGTGGGCGGTACATTTAACAATGGCAAAGTGCTTGGGGAGCATGAGGGCTTGCAACAAATCAGACACTAGTTGCTTATGGGATATCTCATTCCCCTGTGAGGTTAGGAATCCCCTATTTTTCCATAATTGTCCGAAATCATGGGCCACCCCAAAGGCATACCTAGAGTCGGTATAGATATTGACTTTGAGATCTTTGGCCAAGATACAGGCTCGGGTGAGGGCGAATAGTTCAGCTTGTTGGGCAGAATAGGCGGTTTCAAAAGCGGCAGATTCCAAGACCTGATTCTTCTGGTTTACTATGGAATATCCTGAGATTCGTGTACCTTCTGGATTAATAGAAGAACTTCCGTCAACATACATAATACAGTCTGGATCTTCCATTGGTACATCAACTAAATCTTCCCTGACTGAGTTAGCTTCTTGAATTAAAGATAAATAGTCATGACTCGGTTCTTCCTCATCTTGGGGCGGCTCAGTAAGAAAACAGGCTGGATTAATGGCAGTACAGTGCCAAAAGGTCAGTTTAGGATTGCCTGTGATTTCAGTGGGTTCTGTCGGATAGAGGGCCAGTCCACATTGCCCTGCACTGGGATCTCAATCGGATCAATGGGAGTATAACCCACTTGGGAGGGGTCCTCTGCCCACACATGAGGATCCACATAGTCGGGTATGCCAGAGCCAGTATGATGCTGCAGAGTCGTTAAGACCTTCTCGGGGTCCCCGTGGAATTGGACTGTTCGGCCATGTTTTACAATTTGCATATCCCGGCTGGTAAGGTCAGCCTCGTCTATAGCCTGGCGCACCATAACTTCCAAATCTTTAGCGTGGTGGGGCTCTTTTTTCAACCACGCTGCCCCTCGCTGCAGCAGGAACGCCATCTTGCCTCTGTCCTCGAGGTCAACTGCCTTGATCCTTCTCTCCCACGATTCTGCCACAACCGCTGGAAGGGTACCTATGGAATTGATCTTCTTCCCCAGGAGTCCTGCCACTGGAGCTGGGAAGGTATTTTTAGATCGTTCCAGTCGGATCATTGCCACGCAGTCGTGATGGATGGCCTGTGCCTCAGGTGCTGCACTGGTCTGTTCTCTGGTGCCTGGCCCAAGCAAAGGTGAGGTTTTGCTCTGCCTCTGAGCATGGGGGACATCGATTGCTGGAGTGAAGAGGTCTTCCCATTTCCACTGGGATCATATGCTAGGGTCACGTGATAGGGTGCCTGCGGCAGGTCCAGAGATCACCACTGAGGGGTTCTAGTGGTATACTGCCGCTTCAGGGTTCCCTGTTTTACAATAATCCCATCATCTCCACACTCCAAATGCAACTGGAATTTGCAGAGGAGGTCTCTAGCCATCAAGTTACAGTCCAGATTGGTTGTGATAACAAATCGATGTTCCACCGATTCTTCCTGGTAACCCATTTTAACCGGTTCTGACACCGGGAATGTAGAGACTTGTCCCAGGAATCCTGACAGTCCCTGTGTTTCAGTGAAGGCGGGGAGTTTAAGCTTTGATTGTACAGAAGACATGAAGGCTCCCGTATCTATCAAGAAGGGTTGCCACTCATTCCGAATTTTTAACAATATCATCGGTTCATCATCCAGGGAGGGTCCCTGCGTAGTCAATACGAATCGGGGGACGGTTGGCCAAAGGTGTTGTTCTGGGAGAAGTTAGTGTAAGATCCCCGTCCTCTCCCCCCTTGCCCCCCTCCTCTTCCTCCTCTTCCTTTTTCGTGCTGACGGGAGGGACAATTTCTATTCCAATGTCTTTCTTGCCCACAAATAAAGCGTCCATCTCGTCTTTCCCAGCCCCGACCTCTTCCCATACCAGGCTGAGGACAGTAGAGAGGTTTATTAGCAGGGCTCGGGCCGTTTGGTTCTTCAGTATAACCGTATCCTTGCTGATCCATCCAATCCTGTATGCAACACTGCGGTTCTATTGGTCCTTCCTCCCGAGATGGCTCTTCCTTTCTAGTCACGTATTCAGTCTTGACCCGGGTTGGGGCGCACCTCCCCCCTCCCCTTTCTTTTCCTGCCAATAATATCTAACCGCCCTTTCCATCTGGGCTTTACTGTTATCTGCCCAATTCATATTATTTGTCTGGATAGCGTGAGCAATCGAATAGGACAGGCACTGAAGTAGGATAGCGCAGAATTGAGGAGAATCCTCTCCTGCCCTGAAGGCTTTATCTCCTGATTGACTTCCGTATATTTCAATAAATCTTTCCATGAATTCATCGGCAGTTTCTTCTCGTTTGGGTTTAGTTTCTAATACTGCGGCCATACTGATGGGCTTCTGAAGGGTCGTGGTGAGAGCATTAAAGATAGCATTTAGGTGATCCTGGACATCGTTAGGGTGAGCAACCAACAATGCATCATGAGTCGCACGTCCTAGGTGAGTTAGAAATCGGGCATGCTCAGTTGGGCTCAGGGTTTGCTTTACCAGGGCCCACAGGTCCCTTGATTCTGCATTATAAACTGAAATAGTTGTTCGAAGATCACATAGACATCTATAGTGGGGTGGTCTGCAGCTTGTTGTGCATCAGGGTTTGGCATTGGTCTGACAGGGAATTGGTGTCGGGACTTTGGGATCTTGGAAATCATTTCTAGGATGTTTCGGAGCTGTCTGACTGCTTGACAGTTCTGCGTCTCGATCGGTGGGGGTGTTTGCTATGTCTTTCACAACTTGGACTGGTAGATTGACTAGAAGATTTACGGGACTGTCTGTGATATCGAGATATAGTTCTGCCCTTACGAGTGTGAGATCTGGTCCTTTCGGCTATATTGCTTGTGAACTGGGGATCCGAATCGCTATCAGAGGATGAGGAGTCAGTTTGGGTTTGTTGCTTTGGTGGTATGGGGTTATTTTTAACTCCTCTCGCCGGAGTGTAAGGTGGAGGGTGTTGGGAAGAGGACTGGAGCAAGGGGCCAGGGGGTGCGGGAGGCGCCGTTGGGCGCTGAGTCAGTGACCACTCATCAATTTCATCATCAGCCTCGGTTAACACAAAGCCAGCCATTTGACTACGTAGTCGGTCAATACCTTTCTCAGAGGTCCCAGAGGATGTCTTAGTAAGTTTCTCGTGCGCACATTCTTTTTTAAAGACGTCTACAGTTTTAACATGTGTTCTCTCTGTCAATGAGAGTCCTAATTTAATAGCATTTATTTGGCAACTTGACAGAATCTTTTAAATTTTGACAATCCCTGTGCTTTTTTTGCTACCTCTATGCTTCTAGTGCCACCTAGAGGCCACTGGTCATCTCCGAATAATTTATTCAGGGCTCCTGATAATTTTCTAAAGTCTTCAGCTCTTTCAGGGAATTCCTCACGTAACTTTTGTAGCGGACTATCCGCATCCGTTGTTTTATCCAACTGATTACCCATTTTCACGCTGCCCCTCATATTTAAACTGACTCTAATTACCGTGTCGTTACGCGTTCGCGTCATCGTGCGATTTAAACAAACTTAAAATAAACACAGACTTTACTGAAACTAACACTGACTTTGAACAAACTCAAAATAAACAGTCTTTACTAAAGCTAATACTGTCTTCCACGTTGCCCGCGGTTCGCATCACCGCGCGATTTGAAACACTTAAAATAAACAGACTTTACTAAAGCTAACACTGATTTCCGCGTCGCCCCGTGGTTCGCATCGCCGCGCGATTTGTAACACTTAGAATAAACAAGGACTCCCGCGTCGTCCCGTGGTTCGCGTCGCCGCACGATTTGAAACATTTAAAATAAACAGACTTTACTAAAGCTAACACTGATTTCCGCATCGCCCCGCGGTTTGCGTTGCCACGCGATTTGAAACACTTAGAATAAACAGACTTTACTAAAGCTAACACTGATTTCCACGCTGCCCCATGGTTCGCATCACCGCGCGATTTGAAACACTTAGAATAAACACGGACTCCCGTGTTGCCCCGCGGTTCACGTCACCGCGTGATTTAACAAACTTAAAATAAACACAGACTTACTGAAACCAGCACTGACTTTGGCATCACCCCACGGTTTGCGTTGCTGCGTGTTCACGTCGGCCCACGTTCACTCTGCCGCACACTCGCGCCGCCGCGCGTTCGCACCGCCGCTGCGCGTTCGCACCGCCGCACGCTTATCTAGCCCTATCTTTCAAGTTGCTGCGTGATTTAAATTCAATCAGTGCCTAGACGGGCCAAGTGATATAAGAGGTCGACGTCACACCTGACTTGAACACCTATCCTCTATTTAATTCCCCATAAGCCTTACTTAATTCCCTGTGAGCCTAATTTTCTAAATTTGATTTCTTATGAGCCTTATTTAATTTATTTTAGTCTCCAAATTTCCCTATCCTTTCGCGTCACTGTGCAGTTTAAATCCAATCAGTCAATGAAAGCCCTAATTTAATGGAGTTTTTCTGCCAAATGGACAGGAGTGATTTTTTTTAGACTGCAGTGGAATTTTTCTCATAACTTAAAATCTCAGAAATTTTTTTTTTCAGCACCTATTTAGTACGTTACTTTTCTTTTCCATAACTAGAGAGAAGTCTGGCACGTAGGCTGTGGACTGCTTTTTGTTATCTCAATTGTTCCAGCCTCAAGGTCGTGTTATTTAATATAATATATATTTTTTAATCCTTTTGAATCCATCTCAGTTGTTTTGCTGTGCCTTCTCTGAATGTTTTCATTCAACAAGTAAGTGAGCATGTTAAATCCTTTTTTTTTAACCACCGGGACCATGTATTTTTTCTTTTTTTTTACTCAACAAACCTATCCTTTGTGCATTTCCTGGCTCCGTAATTATCATCTGAATATACGTAATTCAATAAGGTTCACACTCTTAAACTTCCCACATACAGGACAACACTACGAAGGGTTAAAAAAACTTTCATTCTGTTTGAAAAAGTAGGTGGAGCTAAAACAAACCACAACTCCCCGGCTTTTTTTTTTACAGTAAAAATCACAGAAGCATTTCTCATTTAAACAGATGTTCACAAGAGTCTCTTTTCTTTCCTATTAATTTTTGGATCCATGATTAATCATCTATCCCTATCTAGCTCTAACTATAACCTATCTTTCCAAGTCGCCGCTTGGTTTGCATCACCGCGCAATTTCCCTATCTCTATCCCTATTCTAAGTTTGAAAGGTATTCACCAGATTGTCCTGGATCTCGTTCAGACACTACCTGAGAACCAGCGAGTGGCTAAACTTTCCTCAGACTTTTGAAACCGGGGGAAACTGGAGCAGTATTGAAATCATACTCACTCCAGTGGCCACTTTCCCCTCGTCTCATCCAAGGCTAGTCTGGCTCTTAATTCACAAGTTTTCGGCAGTCGTCCATTGAGATCCCACTTCTGACACCAAATGTTGATTTCTGGATTCTTTTACCTCAATCTGGTTCAGCACAATTACTGAAACGAATACCGTTTGTGCTTTAAACAAAGCAAGCTTTTATTTAAAAAGCAAATCCCAATCGGGGACTTTATCAGACAGAAGGAATGCAAGTCTGTTCGAACGTACCCACTTCCTACGGACAAAGTGGCGTTACATTGTAAAGGGACGATGGTTATACATTTTCGGCAAAAGATAACAAGATAGGGCTAGAGTGACACCCTAGTCCAGCCTATCTCTTTTGATCCCTCTTTCTCTTTGTCCACTCATAAGCCGACCTAAGTCTGGTCTGATTTTAAACAAAGACTTTCTGTTAATGTTTCAGGTTAATAACATGATTTAATAAGACCTTGAGGTTTTTCTGCAAGCTGAGGGTTTTGTTTCAATACATGTTAGTGTTGTAACATTTCGCAGTCTCGAGTCTGAGATGTCATGGCTATTCCTCCATGAATTCTTTGTTAGCTTATACTGTCCCTATACAATTCCCACGTTCTCAATTCAATGTCTCTATACATTTTTAAACATTCACACATGGGATTGTGCTGTATCGGGACACGGGAGTGTGATGTACTGGGACAGGGGAGAGTGATGTACCAGGATCAGTGAGTGAGTTACACCAGTATCAGTGAGTGAGCTGTATCGGGATCAGTGAGTGAGTTGTATCGGGATCAGTGAGTGAGCTGTACCAGAATCAGTGAGTGAGCTGTACCGGGATCAGTGAGTGAGCTGTACCAGGATCAGTGAGTGTGCTGTACCGGGATCAGTGAGTGAGCTGTACCAGGATCAGTGAGTGAGCTGTATCAGGATCAGTGAGTGAGCTGTACTGGGATCAGTGAGTGAGCTGTACCGGGATCAGTGAGTGAGCTGTACCAGGATCAGTGAGTGAGCTGTACCGGGATCAGTGAGCGAGCTGTACTGGGATCAGTGAGTGAGCTGTACCAGGATCAGTGAGCGAGCTGTACTGGGATCAGTGAGTGAGCTGTACCGGGATCAGTGAGCGAGCTGTACTGGGATCAGTGAGTGAGCTATACCTGGATCAGTGAGTGAGCTGTACCAGGATCAGTGAGCGAGCTGTACTGGGATCAGTGAGTGAGCTGTACCAGGATCAGTGAGTGAGCTGTACCGGGATCAGTGAGTGAGCTGTACCGGGATCAGTGAGTGAGCTGTACCGGGATCAGTGAGTGAGTTACACCAGTATCAGTGAGTGAGCTGTACTGGGATCAGTGAGTGAGCTGTACTGGGATCAGTGAGTGAGCTGTACCAGGATCAGTGAGTGAGCTGTACCAGGATCAGTGAGTGAGCTGTACCGGGATCAGTGAGTGAGCTGTACCGGGATCAGTGAGTGAGTTGTACCGGGATCAGTGAGTGAGCTGTACCGGGATCAGTGAGTGAGCTGTACCGGGATCAGTGAGTGAGCTGTACCGGGATCAGTGAGTGAGCTGTACCAGGATCAGTGAGTGAGCTGTACCGGGATCAGTGAGTGAGCTGTACCGGGATCAGTGAGTGAGCTGTACTGGGATCAGTGAGTGAGCTGTACTGGGATCAGTGAGTGAGCTGTACCAGGATCAGTGAGTGAGCTGTACCAGGATCAGTGAGTGAGCTGGACTGGGATCAGTGAGTGAGCTGTACTGGGATCAGTGAGTGAGCTGTACCAGGATCAGTGAGTGAGCTGTACCAGGATCAGTGAGTGAGCTGGACTGGGATCAGTGAGTGAGCTGTACCAGGATCAGTGAGTGAGCTGTACCAGGATCAGTGAGTGAGCTGTACCAGGATCAGTGAGTGAGCTGTACCAGGATCAGTGAGTGAGCTGTACCAGGATCAGTGAGTGAGCTGTACCAGGATCAGTGAGTGAGTTGTACCGGGATCAGTGAGTGAGCTGTACCAGGATCAGTGAGTGAGCTGTCCCGTGATCAGTGAGTGAGCTGTACCAGGATCAGTGAGTGAGCTGTACCAGGATCAGTGAGTGAGCTGTACCAGGATCAGTGAGTGAGCTGTACCGGGATCAGTGAGTGAGCTGTACCAGGATCAGTGAGTGAGCTGTACCGGGATCAGTGAGTGAGCTGTACCGGGATCAGTGAGTGAGCTGTACCGGGATCAGTGAGTGAGCTGTACCGGGATCAGTGAGTGAGCTGTACCGGGATCAGTGAGTGAGCTGTACCAGGATCAGTGAGTGAGCTGTACCAGGATCAGTGAGTGAGCTGTACCAGGATCAGTGAGTGAGCTGTACCAGGATCAGTGAGTGAGCTGTACCGGGATCAGTGAGTGAGCTGTACCGGGATCAGTGAGTGAACTGTACCAGGATCAGTGAGTGAGCTGTACCAGGATCAGTGAGTGAGCTGTACCAGGATCAGTGAGTGAGCTGTACCAGGATCAGTGAGTGAGCTGTACCGGGATCAGTGAGTGAGCTGTACCGGGATCAGTGAGTGAACTGTACCAGGATCAGTGAGTGAGCTGTACCGGGATCAGTGAGTGAGCTGTACCGGGATCAGTGAGTGAACTGTACCGGGATCAGTGAGTGAACTGTACCAGGATCAGTGAGTGAACTGTACCAGGATCAGTGAGTGAGCTGTATCAGGATCAGTGAGTGAGCTGTACCGGGATCAGTGAGTGAGCTGTACCGGGATCAGTGAGTGAACTGTACCAGGATCAGTGAGTGAGCTGTACCGGGATCAGTGAGTGAACTGTACCGGGATCAGTGAGTGAGCTGTACTGGGATCAGTGAGTGAGCTGTACCGGGATCAGTGAGTGAGCTGTACCAGGATCAGTGAGTGAGCTGTACCGGGATCAGTGAGCGAGCTGTACTGGGATCAGTGAGTGAGCTGTACCAGGATCAGTGAGCGAGCTGTACTGGGATCAGTGAGTGAGCTGTACCGGGATCAGTGAGCGAGCTGTACTGGGATCAGTGAGTGAGCTGTACCAGGATCAGTGAGTGAGCTGTACCGGGATCAGTGAGCGAGCTGTACTGGGATCAGTGAGTGAGCTGTACCAGGATCAGTGAGTGAGCTGTACCGGGATCAGTGAGTGAGCTGTACCAGGATCAGTGAGCGAGCTGTACTGGGATCAGTGAGTGAGCTGTACCAGGATCAGTGAGTGAGCTGTACCGGGAGACGGGAGAGTGCTGTACCGGGAGCAGGATTGCAGCAATGACATTACCTTCTGATCGGGCCGAGAAGCCTTAGGGACTATCTAACGCTGGACGAATGTATCACTGGGCAAAGTGTTTTTTTGTTCGATGTACAATCTGCTTTATTGCACAATAGGTAAAACATACAGAACACTGAGAGCGATCGAGTCCAGTGTAAGCAGTTCAACATCAGTTTGGAAACTGTCACTAAAATAAAGATCGAACAAAAACTTTTGATTACAAGTTGAAGTCCAAACATTGATTCTGTTTCTGTATCTATCCCAGTGAGGATGCAGAGATTAATCTCCTTCACAGTCTTCTTCCGCCTTGATTTTTTTCTGGTGTATGACCTGATTTTCAAAAAAGTCTTTCTTCAAAGATTAGCAGAGATCCGAGAAAGTTTTCAACACTGAGAAACTGTATTCCCCCTGACTGAGGGGAAATGGTGAACTAATGGTCTAATGTATAAAATAATGGCACAAGGCTCCCATTGCCAATATACCCCTGGATACCGAGCTCAGCCCCTGACTGTCTGAGGCATCAATCCGCTCTTGGGTAACGTGCTGCCCTGGGGGAACACATGTCTGCAAGGACCCTACTATGATATTAACTTACTGTTAAGATTCAAACAGCTTGAGATATGTTTCATAAAATATAAATTACATAAAGCCGACAGTGAAATTAACAGAATATGACATAACAATATATGATATGAGAAAATATGAAACCTTCTCATCGAATTAACTTGAGCATCATTGTGAAAGGACATGTGACGACATTCATCAAATCCTCTCTGAATTTCCTCTGGGTCACTGCGTAAATAAAAGTGTTCGTGCAGCAACTCAGCAGCTGGAGCATGAAGCTGATTTCCGATACAAACGTGGGCAGAGAAACAGAGTATCCCAAGTCATCCAATCGTCTCAAGATAGAACAGACCATGAACACCACCCATAACAGTATGAAATTCCCCGATATAACAAACAGTACAATCATCGATTTCCTACAGTCTCCATCTCTGGGTCACTGGGGCTCTCGCCACTGCTCCGACCCCGGAGTCTGCTGCGGGCTCTGCTGGACACTAAAATGTGTCTGACTGTTAAAGCATTGAACAGTAGAATCAAAATAAATAGAATAAAAGGTGTAAAATGTAATGCATTAATTCAACGATAGTCCAGACCAGCGAACGAGATACACCAATTGTCACACTGCAAAACCATGGACTGTTGGACAGCCAATATTCACTTGTATACAGAAAATACCAGAAAATGTTCCTCAGACAGCTCAGCACTGTCACTGTTCCTAGAACCACAGTCGCTGTTTGCTCTGTGCAATATTTCAATTTCAGCTTCTGGCAACAAATGGCCACAAATCGATCGAAGGTGAACGTGACCGTGAACCAGACAGAACAATCTGTGGCTACATAAAGCAGGATAGCGTGGATATTACACATTCTCACGTGCAACAGAAAAAGAAATTGATCCCGATAAACAATAGGAATCTGCCTCAGTATCAGATCGATGATCACGACCAGTAGATCACCGCTGCCATGGCCACCAGGTAGTGAGTGACACATTTGGAGAGACCGCACTTTCCCCGAGACAGGATCACAATCGTCACCACGTTAACTGTGAGCAAGAGGAAAATAGGGACATTATTCACAAACAGCGGATACATACAGTAGTTTGCTGTGTTTCCAAAGACATGACGGAGTCGGATCTATAACAGGGATAATATCGTTCTTCACAATAACATGAGATGCCCCAAGAATTTTGCTGCTTGGCATTTCATCAAGTGATGGAACCATTTCATATTATCGGTGATGGAGATACGTGGAGATTTGTAATCAGAGGAATCGGTAAATTATCGCAAAATACGAGACACAATGGGACCAAATGAAACACGGTTCAAACCAGAACCTGATTTTAGAACAAACCCTAAAATAATGAATGGAGAAGTGTGAGCTTCGCCGACATGTGAGCCAGCGGGAGAATGAAATGGGGGGTATTTGCAGGATTGAATTGCAGAGTGTACGAGTTAGTTGTTGGAGTGATACAGCTGAACTTACTGTCCCGAGGTGGGGATGGGATAGAAGAGGCCTGGCAGTAAGAGGAATGGGACAATTGATGGTGCCCTTAGGATGGGATTGTAAGCTAACAACACCCACTCTCTGTGCTCATAGATCGACAATGGTCATTGGTTCAAGGCATTGAACGCACCTGTACAATGTCACAACCCAAACCTGGCTATCAAATGTTTGTAATCTACGCAATAGCATCATAGGAGTTACTGGATGAATAAAAATACTACAGTTCATCCAATTCACCTTGTAGCTTCCGGGTTGTCGCACGATGTAATGATGATTGCGTCGTTGTCTAATCAGAGCAATCAATCGCTGCCAACAGTGTACAATCGAGCCAGGCATGAGTGGAAGAGAAGCCCCCTGGTGGCGAGCATTGGGAAGTACAGATCCAACGTCATGTGTCCCCTCTCAGCAGCTACTTTTACCACATGACATGTCTCCAATTACAACTGCAGCAACAAGGTATTTATATCTCGTCTTTAACACAGTGAAGCTTTCCAAGGTGCTCCGCAGGTGTATTATAATACAAAAATTAATGCCCAGACACATAAGGATAAAGTGCAGCAGACGACCAAAGCTTAGTCAAAAAGGTCGGTTTGAAGGAGCGTCTTAAAGGTGGAAATCGAGGAAGAGAGACAGAGAGGGTTCAGCAGTGAATTCCAGAGCATAGGGCCCAGGTAACAGAAGGCACGGCCACCAATGTTTGAGCGATTAAAATCAGGGATGCTCAAGAGTGCAGAATTAGAGGAGTGCAGATATCTTGGGGGGTTGTAGGACTGGGGAAGTTTACAGAGATAGGGAGGGGCGAAGCCTTGCATGGATTTAACAACAATATTTTGAAATAGAGGCGTTACTTAATGGGGAGACAATGTAGGTCAGCAAGTACAGGGGGATGGGTGAACTTGGTGCGAGTTCTGACAGGGCAGCCGAGTTTTGGATCAGCTCAAATTTACATAGGGTAGAATGTGGCCGGGCAGGGGTACATTGGAACGGTCAATTCTACAGGTAACAAAGGAATGAGTGAGGGTTTCAGCAGCAGTTGAGCTGAGGCAGGAGTGGAGACGGGCGATGTTATGGAGGTGGAAAAAGCAGTATTAGTTATGGAACGGTATATGTTCAGAAGCTCATCTCAGGGTCACATATACCAGCAAGGTTGCAAACATTGTGATTGAGCCTCAGACAGAAGGTGGGGAGAGTGATGGTGTAAGTGGCTGGAGAACGCAGTTTGTGGCAGGGACCAAAGGCAACAGCTTCCCAATATTTTATGGGAGAAAATGTCTGCTCATCCAGAACTGGATGTCAGACCACAGTCTGAAAATTTAGAATCTTTGGAGGGGTCAAGGGAAGTGGTGGTGACTTCGAGCTGAGTGTCATCAGCGTACATGGGGAAACTGACGCTGTGTTTTCGGATGATATCGCCAAGGGGTAGCATGCAGATGAGAAATAGGAGGGGGCCAAGGATAAATCCATGGAGGACACCAGATGTAACAATGCGGGAGTGGGAAGAGAAGCCTTTGCAGGTGATTATTTGGCTAAGATTAGAAAGATAAGAATGAACAAGCTGAGTGCAGTCTCCCCCAGCTGGATGACTGCGGAGTGGCGTTGAAGGAGAATGGAGTGGTCAGCAGTGTGAAAGAATGCAGATATGTCAAGAAGGACGAGGAGGGATAGCTTATCTTTGTCACAGTCATGTAGGATGACATTTCTGACCATGATAAGCTGTTTCGGTAATGTGGCATGGGCAGAAACCTGAGTGGACAGAATCGAACATGGAAATGGGAAAGATGCACACGGATTTGCGAGGCGACAACACATTCAAGGACATTGGCGAGGAAAGGGCGGATGGACACGGGGCGGCAGTTTCCAAGGACAGAGTGGTCAAGCGGTTTGCTTTTTTGAGGCGAGGGTTGATCACAGCAGGTTTGAAGGAGAGGGGGATAGAGCGCGAGGAGAGAGAACCATTAACTGTGTCCATTAACATGGAAGGCAGGAAGGAATGTTGGGTGGTAAGCAGTTTGGTGGTAATAGGGTCGAGGGAGCAGGAAGTGATACATGAACAATTTCAGCACAGATAAGTCATGAGGGGAGATTGGAGAGAAAGTGGAAACATATGCAAGTCCCGGGCTAGGGCAGGGCGATCCTTAGAGGAAGTTTGTCACGGTGGCCTAGGGGAAGGAAGCAAAGTGGCAGAGGCAGCTGATTGGATGGTCTCAATCTTAGAGACAAAGAAGTGCATGAGCGCCTAATATTGTTGTGGGAGGTGAGGATGAAGGAGACTGGGGAGAGGGTTTAAGAAGATGGTTAGCACTAGACAATGGAAGCCGGGTTGATCTTTGCATTCCAGAATGATTCTGGAGTAGGGAGCAATTTTGTCAGACAGGAGCAGGACCCAAATAATACATTATTATTGGCGGTGAATAGCTAAACCAGTTGTCCGCCATATCCGTTTAAGTCTGTGTCTCTTGGACTTAAGGGAGTGAAGTTGGGTACTGCACCAGGGGGAACAGCCAGTGTGAGAGAGAGACTGATTGTTTTAATCGGGACTTGGCCAACAAATGTGGTGGTGAGGGTGTAGTTGAGCAGATCGGTAGCTGCAGAAATATCGTGGTGAATGGAGGGCCGAAGGCTGGACAGTTGGGATCTCGTAAGTGCAGTTGTAAGAGAGTCGGGAGAGAGAGTGTTCCAGGGCGGTCACAGAAGGACGTAGGGTTAGTGTGGGGCTAGGGGAAAGACACAGATACTCTATCCTGGAAAGGTAATTTTTGAAGCATATTTATCAAACTTACCTCTGAATGAGTCAACTCTCACTGCTTCCACCATCTCCCCAGCGAGCCTGTCGCATATACATTTAAAATTACAACTAGTTTACATCATCTCATGTAGAAATATTGTTCCACATTTGTGCTCCTAATACAAAATGTTCAATTCTGAATTAATGTTTATTTTGGATATTAGATGTGATTCCAATTCTGATGCTTTGCCCTTGGATTCCCGATGGATTAACATTCGAGGAGCCGAGTAACTGACATCCTATGCTCTTCTGAAGGAAACAACATCTCGGGCTCAGGGGAAAGGGTGGGGAGTGGGAATAGCTGAAGTGCCCTTGCAGAGATCTGGCACAGGCTAGACTGGCCGCATGTCCTCCTTCTGTGCTGTAACCATTCTCTGATTCTACACTCGGCAATTGGAAATTCATGTTCACGTGTCATGTCCTGCACCAAGAATACAACGGCGGAGAATGTCCCCTTAATATCATTCATTTTACCCCACAATTTCTCAATTACCTTACAGGTTACAGTTGGAACAATGCTGCTCTTACTGTAAATAGTGGAATAATATGATTCAAACTATAATCGCCCAGATTTTGCGGTCAGTGCTCACCGCTGTCCTCGAACAATGCTGCCCACAAAGATCCAGTGATTCCTGTGGCATCAATATCACCCCGCTGATAGTAACTTGCATTTGAGGGCAAGTATAGGGGATCTCCAGACTCCAGCAACAGTGATGTCATGAAGCTGGCTCAGCAGCCAATCACATTGAACAATTCACAGATTGCAAATTGGGAAGTAAAATGCACTGATTATCCTTCACGTTTTAATTATTTTACAGAGAGCGAAATAAAGATTGGGACATTTACAGGAATAATGTAGAAACTAAAATAATATAAGGACACATGTTTTTTCAGTTATAAATAACCACGGAATTTTTATCATTGTGGAAGATTTTGACATAACGTCGGTATAAAATTAGATGTTTAGTGCCAGGACGACGGTTCAGCAGTAATTAGAATGTAATACACCATCAAAAACACAGTTACGTCTCTTTCAACAAGGCTTGACTATTTCCGGGGCTTTTAAGAGAGATATAACAGCAAAAAAGTTTAATTTCTGTCAGCGAGTTGAATTGATTGCCGGCTGTGGGGAGTTTAACAGCGAGTCCTGGGGAGGAACAGGAAATGACTGGCAGCAACTCCTGGATTTCCGCCTGTAACTGCGCATGTGCTTACTCCGGACATTGCTCTCAGATTCACAGTTGTAATGATGGCAAATGCTGAGAGCAAATACCGGGCCATTACACCAAAACTGGGTTTCAGAAGTGAGAATCGTAGAATCGTAGAATAGTAGAGAACAGGAGGAGGCCAATCGGTGCATCGGATCTGTGCCGGCAAATATTTCCATTCTATTCAAACACTGTGACTCTTGGTCTTTTCCTCAAGTGGCGGGAGTGCACTCGGCTTTTAATTCATATAATGAATAAATCACAATCCAACAACGAATGGTGTCACTAACAAAACACTACGCTGCAATGACTATACATTCGATCAGCGATATGGTGAACTGTATCAGGCAGGCACGGGATTCAATTGATAATGCGGATTCAGTCTCAGTAATCAAGCCATTAAATATGCTGCATAATAATAAACCGGGATCAAAATTAGAACTGTAATTTAACTATTCAGAAACAGTGACATAACTTAAAACGGGAAATGATGGAAAGTGCGGCAGCTGAATCAGATTGTATTATCAATGCTTCTGTCAGTTAACTGTTCTGACTCATTTGTACAATTAAATAATCAACTGTATAATGCAGAAATTGTCTAATTTGTGTGAGATCATGGAACAGTTTCTCAGCCGAAACTCGGACTCAGAATTTACAACTAAGTATCCCCTTTAAAGTGAGAGAATAAGTAGTATGGCTGGTCCCATCGCCTGACAGAAGAGTCAGATCTAAATACGACTGCTGAAATGGAACTAATAATGACAAATGAAAGACACAGCAATCATTGAACTGCTAGCAATGAATGGGAGTTCACATCAGTGCAGCATGGACCATAATCAAACACACACAGGAGCGATTCACAAAACAACAGAGAGGCAGGAGAAAGGAAGGAAGAAAGAGTACTGAAGGAAGTGGTCCTAGAAATAGTGGATGCATTGGTGGTCATTTTCCAACAGTCTATCGACTCTGGTTCAGTTCCTATGGACTGGAGGGGAGCTAATGTAACACCACTTTTTAAAAAAGGAGGGAGAGAGAAAACAGGTAATTATAGACCGGTTAGCCTGACATCAGTCATGGGGAAAATGTTGGAATCAATCATTAAGGACGAAATAGCAACGCATCTGGAAAGCAGTGATAGGATCGGTCCAAGTCAGCATGGATTAATGATTAATGACGAATCTTCTGGAATTTTTTGAGGAAGTAACTAGCAGAGTGGACAAGGGAGAACCAGTGGATGTGGTGTATTTGGACTTTCAAAAGACTTTTCACAAGGTCCCACCCAAGAGATTGGTGTGCAAAATCAAAGATCATGGTATTGGGGGTAATGCACTGATGTGGATAGAGAACTCGTTGGCAGACAGGAAGCAGAGAGTAGGGATAAACGGGTCCTTTTCAGAATGGCAGGCAGTGACGAATGGAGTGCCGCAGGGCTCAGTGCTGGGACCCCAGCTCATTACAATATACATCAACGATTTAGATGAAGGAATTGAGTGTAATATCTCCAAGTTTGCATATGACACTAAACTGGGTGGCGGTGTGAGCTGTGAGGGGGATGCTTAAAGGCTGCAGGGTGACTTGGACAGGTTAGGTGAGTGGGAAAATGCATGGCAGATGCAGTATAATGTGGATAAATGTGAGGTTATCCACTTTGGGGGTAAAAACACGAAGGCAGAATATTATCTGAATGGCAGCAGATTAGGAAAAGGGGAGGTGTAATGAGACCTGGGTGTCATGGTTCATCAGTCATTGAAAGTTGGCATGCAGGGACAGCAGGCGGTGAAGAAGGCAAATGGTATGTTGGCCCTCATAGCTAGGGGATTTGAGTACAGGAGCAGGAAGGTCTTACTGCAGTTGTACAGGGTCTTGGTGAAGCCTCAACTGGAATATTGTCTTCAATTTTGGTCTCCTAACCTAAGGAAGGACGTTCTTGCTATTGAGGGAGTGCAGCGAAGGTTCTGCAGACTGATTCCCGGGATGGCTGGACTGACATATGAGGAGAGACAAGATCAACTGGGCCTTTATACACTGGAGTTTAGAAGGATGAGAGGGGATCTCATAGAAACATATAAGATTCTGACGGGACTGGGCAGGTTAGATGCGGGAAGAATGGTCCCGATGTTGGGGAAGTCCAGAACCAGGGGACACAATCTTAGGATAAGGGGTAGGACATTTAGCACTGAGATGAGGAGAAACTTGTTCACTCAGAGAGTTGTTAACCTGTGGAATTCTCTATCGCAGAGAGTTGTTGAGGCCAGTTCATTGGATATATTCAAGAGGGAGTTAGATATGGCCCTTACGGCTAAAGGGATCAAGGGATATGGGGAGAAAGCAGGAAAGGGTACTGAGGGAATGATCAGCCATGATCTCATTGAATGGCGATGCAGACTCGAAGGGCCGAATGGCCTACTCCTGCATCTATTTTCTATGTTTCTATGTTTCTATGAATGAATGAATGAATGAATTGCCGGAGTGCAGCACCTTTCATGACCACAGGATGCCCCAAAGTGTTTTCAGACATCGATGCATTTTTAAAGTTTATTCGTTGCTATACTGCAAGGAAAGTAATTGAATAAAAAGCTGGACACAGGGACTAAGAAGCCATTTACTGTTAATCTCGGGTTATTGAAATACCGGCTGAAAGGAGGAACATACCAGGGACACCCACTGCAGCCAGCAGAGGATCATAAATCTTTTGGACATCAAAAATTGCCCATAGAATCTGGAGCTTGATGAGAAAACCAAGAGACATTTTCCCTTGCGATTAGAATCGATGAATCGATGGTTGGTATTAACGCTGGGAGCAATTCACCGATTGAGACAATGAGAAGATTCCTCTTATTTATAGGCGAGAGAATCCATCCAGTTATAACATCGCCCCTGCTGACTGGGTTTAGTTACAGTTACTGAACAAACAGATGATATCAACAACTTTCACAGCAAGACTTTTAATAACATGAGCACAATTCCCAATCAGATAAAGCCCAGAAGACCCGGAGACAAAAGTCTCACATTCCTAAAAGAATGACATAATTTCCTTTTCTTAAAAAACTTATAAGGAAATACTGGGAATGGTAGAATCATAGAAAGTTACAGCACAGAGAGCAGCCATTGGGCCCACCGTGTCTATGTGGGCTGAAAAGGAGCTCTCCAGCCTAATCCCACTTTCCAGCTCTTGGTCCGTAGCCGTGTCAGTTACAGCACTTCTCGTGCATAACCAAACACTTTGTAAATACGATGCGGCTTTCTGCATTTACTACCATTCAGGCAGTGACCTCCAAACCCACACTAGTGTTTGGGTTCAGAAGTGTTCTTCACTAATCCTCTCTAATCCTTCAAATCTTTATTTAATTCTCTCCCGCTTGGTAATTTCCATCTCTGCTGAGGGAATTAGTTCCATCCTAACCCACTCTATCTGGGCCCCACATCATTTCATGCACCGTAATCAAGTCTCCCCCTCCGCATTCTCTGTTCCACAGTAAACAACCGCGGGCTATCCAATCTTGACTCATGGCTAAAATTGTCCGGTCCTGGCAACATCCTCATGAATCTCCCTTCTACCCTTTGCAGTTCAATTAACATTTCCTGTGATTTGGTGACCAGAACAGTGCTCAGTACTCTCGCTTTGGCCTAACGACAGTTTTAAACAGTTCAAGCATAATAGAAACATAGAAACATAGAAAATAGGTGCAGGTGCAGGCCCTTCGAGCCTTCACCACCATCCAATATGATCATGGCTGATCATGCAACTTCAGTTCCCCATTCCTGCTTTCTCTCCACACCACTTGATCCCTTTAGCCGTAAGGGCCGCATCTAACTCCCTTTTGAACACATCTAATGAACTGGCCTCAACAACTTTCTGTGGTGGAGAATTCCATAGGTTCACAATTCTCTAAGTGAAGAAGTCTCTCCTCATCTCAGTCCTAACTGGCTTACCCCTTATCCTTAGATTGTGTCTCCTAGTTCTGGACTTCCCCAACATTGGGAATATTCTTCCTGCATCTAACCTGTCCAATCCCATCAGAATTTTATATGTTTCTATGAGATCCCCTCTCATTCTTCTAAATTCCAGTGAATATAAGCCTAGTCGATCCAGTCTGAAGTCTCTGGAATAGGCACACGTTAATTGTTTCCCCATCTCCCTCCTGCCATCTCGGGAATCAGTCCGGTGAACCTTCGCTGCACTCTCTCAACAGCCCTTCATCAGATTAGGAGATCAAAGGTGTATTAGGAGATCAAAGGTGTGTCCTCACAAAGGCCCTGTACAACTGCAGTAAGACCTCCCTGCTCCTGTACTCAAATCCTCTCGCTCTGAAGGCCAACATGCCATTTAACTTCTTCACTGCCTGCTATACCTGCATGCCAACTTTCAATGACTGATGTACCATGACACCCAGGTCTCATTGCACCTCCCCTTTTCCTAATCTCTCACAATCCAGGTAATATTCTGCCTTCCTGTTTTTGCCACCAAAGTGGATAACCTCACATTTATCCACATTATACTGCATCTGCCATGCATTTGCCGACTCACCTAACCTGTCCAATTCACCCTGCCGCCTCTTAGTTTCCTCCTCACAGCTCACACTGCCACCCAGCTTAGTGTCATCTGCAAACTTGGAGATATTACATTCAATTCCTTCGTCTAAATTCTTAATGTATATTTTAAAGAGCTGGGGTCCCAGAACTAAACCTTGCGATACCCCACTAATCACTGCCTGCCATTTTGAAAAGAACCTGTTTATTCCTGCTCTTTGCTTCCTGTCTGCCAACCAGTTCTCTATCGACGTCAATACATTACCCCCAATACCATTTATTTAATTTTGCACATTAATCTCTTGTGTGGGACCTTGTCAAAAGCTGTTTGAAAGTCCACATCCAAATCCACTAGTTCTTCTTTGTCCACTCTAAAGGTTACATCCTCAAAAAATTCTCGAAGATTTGTCAAGCATGATTTCCAGTTCATAAATCCATGCTGACTTGGATGGATCCTGTCACTGCCTTCCCGATGCGCTGCTATTACATCTTTAATAATTGATTCCAGCATTTTCCCCACTACCGATGTCAGGCTAACCAGTCTATAATTCCGTTTTCTCTCTCCCTCCTTTCTTAAAAAGTGGGGTTATATCAGCTACCCTCTAATTCATAGGAACTGATCCAGAGTCTATATAATGTTGGAAAATGATCATCAATGCATCCACTATTTCTAGGGCCACTTCCTTAAGTACTCTGGGTGCAGACTATCAGGCCCTGGGGATTTATTGGCCTTCAATCGCATTTATTTTGCTAACACAATTTCCTGACTAATAAGGATTTCCTTCAGTTCCTCCTTCTCGCAAGACGCTCGGTCCTCTAGTATTTCCGGAAGGTTATATGTGTCTTCCTTCATGAAGACGGAACCAAAGTATTTGTTCAATTGGTCTGCCATTTCCTTGTTCTCCATTATAAATTCACATTATTCTGATTGCAAGGGACATAGAAACATAAAATCATAGAAACATTGAAAATAGGTGCAGGAGTAGGCCATCCGGCCCTTCAAGCCTGCACCACCATTCAATAAGATCATGGCTGATCATTTCTTAATATCCCTTGATCCCTTTAGCCGCAAGGGCCATATCTAACTCCGTCTTGACTTCACTAATCTTTTTCGCTTCACATATCTATAGAAGCTTTTGCAGTCAGTTTTTATGTTCCCAGCAAGCTTCCTCTCATACTCTTATTTTCCCCTTCCTAATTAAATCCTTGTCCTCCTCTGCGGAATTCTAAATTTCTCTCAGTTCTCAGGTTTGCTGCTTTTTCTGGCCAACTTATATGCCCCTTCCGTGGATTTAACACTATTCCTAATTTCCCTTGTTAGTCACGGTTGAGCCACCTTCTCCATTTTATTTTTACTCCAGACAGGGATGTACAATTGTTGAAATTCATCCATGTGATCTTTAAATGTTTGCCATTGTCTATCCACTGTCAACTCTTTAAGTATCATTCGCCAGTCTATTCTAGCCAATTCATGCCTCATACCATCGAAGTTACCTTTCCTTAAGTTCAGGACCTGAGTCTCTGAATTAACTGTGTCACTCTCCATCTTAATAAAAATTCTACCATATTATGATCACTCTTCCCCAAGGGGCCTCGCACAACAAGATTGCTAATTAGTCCTTTCTCATAACACATCACCCAGTCGAGGATGGCCAGCCCTCGAGTTGGTTCCTCGACATATTAATCTAGAAAACCATCTCTAAAACACTCCACGAAATGCTCCTCCACCGTATTTCTACCAGTTTGGTTTGTCCAATCTATATGCAGATTAAAGTCGCCCATGATTGCACGCATCCCTAATTTCTTGTTTGATGCTGTCCCCAACCTCACTACTGCTGTTTGCTGGTCTGTACACAACTCCCACTCGCGTTTTCTGCCCTTTGGTATTCCGTAGCTCTACCTATACAGATTCCACATCATCCAAGTTAATGTCCTTCCTTACTACTGCATTAATTTCCTCTTTAACCAGCAACGCTACCCCACCTCCTTTTCCTTTCTGTCTATCCTTCCTGAATATTGAATACCTCTGGATGTTGAGCTCCCAACCTTGATCAACCTGGAATCATGTCTCCATAATCTCAATTATATCATATTCATTAATAGCTGCCTGCGCAGTTAATTCGCCCACCTTATTACGAATACTCCTCGCATTGAGGCACAGAGCCTTCAGGTTATCGTTTTAATACACTTTGTCTCTTTAGACTTTTACTGTAATGTAGCCCTTTTTGATTTTTGTCTTGGGTTTCTCTGTCCTCCACTTTTACTTTTCTTCTTTCTATCTTTTGCTTCTGCCCTATTTTACTTCCCTCTGTCTCCCTCCAAAGGTTCCCATCCCCCTGCCATATTAGTTTAAACTCTTCCCAATAGCACTATCAAAAACTGCCCCAAGGACATTGGTTCCAATCCTGCCCAGGTGCAGACTGTCTGGTTTGTACTGGTCCTACCTCCCCCAGAACCAGCTCCAATGTCCTAGGAATTTGAATCCCTCTCTTCTGCACCACTCCTCAAGCCACATATTCATCTGAGCTATCCTGCAATTCCTACTCTGACTAGCACATGGCACTGGTAGCAATCGTGACATTACTACCTTTGATGTCCTACTCTTTAATTTAACTCCTAGATCCCTAAACTGAGCTTGTAGGACCTCATCCCATTTTTTGTCTATATCGTGGGTACCTATATGCACCACGACAGCTGGCTGTTCGCCCTGCCCCTCCAGAATGCTCTTTGGCTGCTCCAAGACATACTTGACTTTTGCACCAGGGAGGCAACATACCATCCTGGAGTCTCGTTTGCGCCCGCAGAAACGCCGAACTATTCCCCTTACAATAGAATCCCGTATCACTATAGCTCTCCCACTCTTTTTCCTGCCCTCCTGTGCAGCAGAGCCATCCCTGGTGCCATGGATGGCTGCTGCTGCCTTTCCCTGATGAGTCATCTCCCCCAACAGTACCCAAGGTGGTGTATCTGTTTTGGAGGGAGATGGCTGCAGGGGACACCTGCAGTACCTTCCTTCCACTGCTCTTCCTTTTGGTCATCCATTCCCTATCTGCCTGAGTAACCTTTACCTGTGGTATGACCAACTCACTAAACGTACTCTTCACGACTTCCTCAGCATCGCGGATGCTCCAGAGTGAATCCATGTGCAGCTCCAGTGCCACAATGTGGTCTGTCAGGAGCTGCAGCTGGATACACTCCCTGCACATGCAGTCGTCAGGGATGCTGGAAGCGTCGCTGTCTTCCCACATAGCTCGGGTGGAGCATGACACAGGTCTGGCCTCTCCTGCCATGAATGAACCCTTAAATTAGTTAATTTTTCAACAATGACAAGGTTTCTTACTGCTAAGAACAAGAAGAAAGAAAAACGAAAGGAAAACTACACACTACTCAACCAGCCAATCACTTGCCCTCTTGATTGTGACGTCACCCTTCGATTACTTTAAACTTCTTTCTTACTTTTGATCCTGCACCAGCTGTAGCTCGCTGCTCGCTGCTCCTCCTCCAGCTACACCTCCGACTGCCGCCGATCCCCGACTCCTGCTGGGCCTTTATAGGGCCCTGCTCGCTCCACCTCTCCGCCGCTCGAACGCCCAGACAACTGGAGACCAGCTCTGCTGCACGTATCTGGTGTACACACATATTGCAGTGTGGGCTGGCCCGTGCTGCCCCTGGGCCCCTTGCCCTGAACTCACGCCGCCCCTGGGACCCGATCACATCCCTCCACAGTCTCTCGCTGCTCCTGCTGTACCTGCCCATGCTCCAATCACTGACCTGAACTTTGATGACATCACACTTCGCTGCCGTCGCCCTCCTGCACCAGCTCGCGCTGTACCTTGCCGTGGTACACCACCACGCTGCTCCCAGGCCACCGCTCACCGCTCCTTTTATGGCCCCGACCTGCCGCTGGTGTTCTCACGCAGGTCGGGGCCTCCACGCAGCTCCCAGCAAATCCAGTTACACCCCGTGTCACCGCACAATTCTCAGCTGTGATTGTAAGCTGACTATATTTAAAGCTATCACAGAGGCTGTAAGCAGTGTTCCCTGGTAGTCTAGTGGTTAGGATTTGGTGCTCTCACTGCCGTGGTCTGGGTTTGATTCTCGGTCACAGAAAGCATTTTTACAGAGCAAGTTGACAAAAATAATTGAAGTCTGTGAGATACTGAATAATTGTTTCAATCATCATTAATTCATCCACATGTGTTGCACACTGAAGGAAATACAAATAAGTGACTGTCAAATTTTAATAAATTTTTATACAACCGTAGAATCAGCAGAAAAACAGGATATTCAGCCCATAGTACCTAATAAATAGCCCATAGTACAAGAGTAAGGAAGTCTTGCTACAATTGTACAGGGCTCTGGTGAGACCACACCTGGAGTACTGCGCACAGTTTTGGTCTCCTTATCTGAGGAAGGATACACTTGCCTGGGAGGTGGTGCAACGGAGGTTCACCAGATTGATTCCTGGGATGTGAGGACTGTCCTATGATGAGAGATTGTGTAGAATATGCCAATACTCTCTGGAGTTTGGAAGAAAGAGAGGTGATCTCATTGAACCGGACAATATTCTGAAGGGGATTGACAGGATAGCTGTTGACAAGCCCGGCTAGCTCAGTCGGTAGAGCATGAGACTCTTAATCTCACGCTCGTGGGTTCGAGCCCCACGTTGGGTGATTAATTTTCCTTAAATCTTATGTTGTTTTCACGGGAAAACATTATTAATGAACCCATAATCTTCTTTTGCACAATGAAAGAAATGCGAACTGAGGGAGAGTTGATAATTTAATCATTTGTTCTGTGCTCTGCATAAGAACACAAGAACCAGGAGCAGGAGTCGGACATTTGGCTCTTCGAGCCTGCCTTCTTTTGCACTGAAACAACTTATAACCGTGTTTTTAAATTAGCAGTGCCAGATATTTCGAGGGCACCTTTCAATACTTCACAAAACCATTGCTTTCGCGACAGCCACCCGGGATCGAGGCTGTTTCTGAAGTAACTTTGATATTACCGTTTGGAATTGAAGTGGAATAATTTTATGAAGTTAGATGGATGTCCCAATGCACTTCAGAGTGGTGTCAAAACAAATGAGTTTGTAATTAAATACAATTAATGGTAGGAGGGGGTTTCAAACCCATGCCTGAAGAGGAAACTGCAACCTGAATGCAGCGCCTTAGACCGCTCGGCCATCCTGACTGGTGAATGCGCCAGTTGCAAGTTATTACTCTGGAAAGTTTCAGACCGGGCGCTTGTTCAGTGTTGCTGGAAGGCGCAGTGCCCGGGATATCCTCTCCTCCGGGGTTTTCCTGAGCGTGTGCTCGGTGTACGGGGAGCTTTGGCCCGGGTCCGAGGTTGCTTGCATCATGCGACAATGTGACCCGGACTGCTTTTGTTCAATTTTATCGCACACAAGTTTTTGTTTCAAAAACAATATTTCTGCCTGGGATCAAACTAAGGTCGTTTCGCATGTGAGACAAACGTGATAACTACTACACTACAGAAACTACTGCTTAGCTCAGTGCCCAGAGAGAAGTGTTCAGCAACAAGCTGAAATGCTCAATCCCTATCTCTGCAAAAAGTTCCTTTTAGAAACATTTCTCTGAACGGAACTGCACCAAACAACAATGTTCTCCTTTCAATGTCATTAAGCTCCCCATTTTCCGCCTCTGCAATTTTCTGGACAAGGACAAGGACTGAAAGTGCTTTGCGATCAGAAAATTGCCGGAACCCCTGTGGTTAATGACAGGACTTTTGGTGGTTGATTTCCGTACACACCTTGGAATTCAGGAGAACCTGTTTCGTGGTTTAAAGTTCGAGATAAACCCATGGGGCGGAGCCAACAGGAGCCTGGCAGCAATCAGTGACAGGAACATGCAACTTAAGCAGGCCCGGCTATCAACGTCATTGCCATCACCGAACCCCGCACCATCAACATCCTGGGGGTCACTATTGACCAGAAACCTGACGGCATCTGTGTGAATTGCTCTAAATCGATATTTAGCAGAGCCTAAAGAGGGGAAACTGACGCTGTGGATGAGAAAAGGCCGAGCCAAAGTGTAATGTTGGAGATGATTTTGTTGTTTTTGAGAACTGTTTCAAAGACTTTGGTATGGTCAGTTCCATGGTGTAATGTTCAGCACTCTAGCCTCTGAATACAGTGATCCGAGTTCAAATCTTGTTGTCCCAGCTGCTGAAATTTTGAGACAAACAAATGAAAGACACCTGGTGCTGGTGGGCAGTTTTGTTGCCTTTGTCATTGTTGCTTGATCTACAAGTCTAGTTGTCAAATCGTGTGCTCAACCGTCAGTTACCTGTGTAAAACTCGAGTTCTCTCAAAATTCACAGATTCCCCCTCTGTACAAAGAAACTCTAAGGAAGGCTCATTTTGGAATCGCTTAAAATGAACTTTGGGATTTTAAAGGTTGCATGAGTCTGCAAGGGAAAAGGACTGCAAATGTTCCAGGGGAACAGTAATCTCTTAAAAGACCAGTCTTTGGGTATTGGAGCTGTCTGGGATATTCGAGCTAAAACAAATTGTATGCGGAACTGTGTAAACTCCAAATCTCTGCTCCCGAGGAGACATTAACATAGCAACAATTGACCCAGAGATAGCCAGCGATAGCTCCAAGAATGAAACCCATCCACACATGCATAATGTTAATCACCTTCCGGCCTGCATGGAAAACCCAGGCCTAGGCAGACAACGTAAACACCGAATATAATTCATATAATTACGATTCGAATTCAACCGATCGACACATCCTAAAACACGTTACCGTTAACGAGCCCGCCAAAATCCAACAAAGAATTACCAATCCAAAATTAAGACAAAGAATTGGGTTTGATTTGGCGCGCACATTCGCAAGGCTCTCAAGGTATAATTGAGGCCCTGTTTTACAGTGAAGTAGCCACCTTTGCTCCTACACCAGCTTCATATACTTCAGACCTGGCAGACTTCAAGATCAGCACACCAGCTTTCGTTAACCTGGTATCTTCAGAACATTGACCAAGACAGCATCGCAAACAGATCAGCCATGTTCTTTTTGAATGGCGGAGCAGGCTCAAGGGGCTAGATGGCCTACTCCTGTTTCTAATTCTTATGTTATCTTATTTTTAACAACCAGGACACCAAGCATGCCGCGGCAGCAAGAGGCTCAAGAAACAACCAACAAGATATTACCAGCAACCAAATTGGCAATATTGAGCCACTGTGAACAACGACTTCCAAACTGAAGTCAACTCGACGAAAACCCGAATATTCGCAAGCTGTTTTCACTCTACAAGCTATCCCTGAGCAGCCAACTGGTAAAACATTACCGAAAGGAACTTTACAACCCACTCCTACCAGAGCAAAGTGGATACTCACCCCATAAATCCAAAACACGCCCTACTGCATCAGCGGACTCCACCCAACTGAAGACTATGCAGTAAGAAATCTTCCACGATGTTCGGGGTTCGACAAGCAGAACCTACAGAGTCCAGCGAACCCTGAAACCGTGATCCACCGCTAACTGTCAATAAGAGGATTGGTGAGCATTATCCCCGTTGCCCTAGAGTTTAACCGAGTCAGATTTAGGTATTGGGAGGAGGGAGGTGTATTATTTTCTGTAACCCCTTTTGCATGTGTAATAAAGTGTTCCTTATTCTAGAGATTGTATGTTTTGACATTGTACTTATCTTTCCTGAATAAAATTAAAGTTTCTTGCACCAAACCAGTTGTCTCTTGCACTTTGTCACATCCCCAAAAAATTCAAAGTCCAGAACTCAGGGAATGGGAGCAATTCGAACCGCTCAGAAGGTCAGAGGTGAACGTGACCTCCGAGACCACCCCCTACACCTGTTACAAGTCAGCGGAGGAGAAATCAGTTTGTCGTCTAATGCTGCTTTTGCCTGCACAGTGTGTGCTGAGATTATCTGTGCAATATGCAATCAGCAGGATGAATATGCACTCGACAAAACGTTGCATTTTCTTTTCATGCCAAGCATTTTACATTAATGCATTGCAATGCCAACGCACTTTTTACCTGGCAAGACTGAAGTACAAGCTGTGATGAACAGTGTGAAACAGAAACAGCTACTTGAGAACCCATAGCCTCGATGGCATCTGTGTGAATTGCTCTGCATCGATAATTAGCAGAACGTAAAGAGGGGAAACTGACGGTGTGGATGAGAAAAGGCCGAGCCAAAGTGTAATGTTGCAGATGGTTTTGTTGTTTTGGGAAATGTTTCCAATTTTTTGCCATGGTTGGTTCCATGGTGTAATGGTCAGCACTTTGGATTCTGAATCCAGTGATTCAAGTTCAAATCTCGGTGGATCTGAATTCATGTTGTCCCAGCTGCTGAAAATTTGGGATCAACAAGTGAGAGACACCTGGTGCTGGTGGGCAGTTTTGTTGCCTTTGTCAATGAGGCTTGATCAACAAGTCTAGTTGTCAAATCGTGTGCTCAACCGACAGTTACCTGTTACAAACCAGTGGAGGAGAAATGAGTTTGTTGTCTAATGCTGCCTTTATCTGCAGAGCATAAAAAGGGGAAACTGACACATCCTGTGAAGATGCCCCACTTTCGAACATTCATTTGATAAATATTGTCTAAACTCACACTGATGATGCCGATGATTGCCCCCACAATGCCAATAGGGTGAAATCTGGTTCGAAGCAGTTGGCGGGCTCTGAGCAGCGGCAGGTTTCGTGTAAGCAGCTCTGCCCAAAAACGGCGCCATCTTGTTTACAGTACTTGCCGTGGAACTCTGACTCATCGATAATATCTGCCTCAAATTATCATCCGTCGTCATGCAAGCCTGGGCAGTCGCGATGGCCTTTTTCAAATCCAGCGTCTCTGCAGCCAACAGCTTCCTGAGGATCGCATCATGGCTGATGCCCAGCACGAAGACATCACGCAGCATGTCTTCCAGCATGTTCCTGAACTTACACGGCTCAGCAAGACGTCGCAGGTCGGCAATTAATCCCAACACATCCTCACCCTCAGCACGAACATGTGTGTAGAAACGGTAGCGTGATGTGATGATCCCCTCTGTGGCTTCAGATGGTTACCCACCAACGTACACAATTCTTCATACACTTTTTCCACCGAAAGTATAGGCGAGAGAAGATTCTTTCTGAGGCCGTAAATTTTCAGACCACAAACGGTGAGGAGAACTGCCCTGTGCTTAACTGTGTAGGTCTCTGCCTCCATGCCGTTGGCCACAAAATACTGATCCAGGCGGTCGACAAAATCCGTCCAATCCTCACCCTTCACAAATCTCTCCAGGATTTCCAATGTGCCCGTTGTGCATGCGAAGGGTCTTAAATTACCTCGTCGCCAATTGTAATGACTCAAGAGTCTTGTTGCTGTAAACTCACTCAGGTGCAACCTGATCCATCTTTATTCCAGCCCGAGAGTGTCTGCGTGACAAAGACACCCAGCTTAGAAACAGATGACCAAGCACGCATGCCACATGTGTAAACCCCCATGACCTCCGACTGCGGCGCCCTCTGGTGTCTGGTGACCCCCAAGCATTAATATGTATCAACCCCTCGAGCCTATTCCTCCAGTCAATGAGATTGTGGCTGATCTGTGTCCTCACGCCTTGGCTCCATATCCTGTAATACCCTTGGCAAGAAAACCTTCATCTACCTCAGATTTAAAATAATTCATTGAGATAGCATCTGCTGCATTTTGTGGGAGAGAGCTCCTCACTTCTACCACCTTTGAGTGAAGAAGTGTTTCCCAACGTTTCTCCCGAATGGCCAGATTGGGATTTTAAGGTTGTGTTCCCTTGTCTTAGAGTCCTCCGCCAGCGGAAAGTATGTCTCTCCATCTACCCTTCAATTCCTTTCCAAGTCCAATATACCCAATGAAATCGCTCCCTAACCTACTGTATTCCAAGGACCAGAAGCCTAGTTTATTTAATCTATCCTCACAGTTTAACACGGAGCCCTGGTAACATTCTCCACGGCAATATATCATTTCTAAGGTGCGGTGCCCAGAACTGTGCACAATACTGCAGATATGATGTAATCAGGGCTTTTTATAGTTTAGTAATACATTCTCTTCTTTATATTCCAGCACTGTAGATCTAAAGACTAAAATTATT
Organism: Pristiophorus japonicus; assembly: GCF_044704955.1. NCBI lineage: Eukaryota > Metazoa > Chordata > Chondrichthyes > Pristiophoridae > Pristiophorus > Pristiophorus japonicus. The sequence goes on along the minus strand of NW_027254567.1, from coordinate 91,731 downwards.
TTAGCCTTTGTGAATATATTTTGCACCTGACGACTATATTTTAGTGTATGTACATGGGCCCCGAAATCTACCCACGGCTCCCAGCTTTATACCACTCAAAAAATACTCGATCTATTTCTCTCAGGTTCAAAATGGATGAAGTCACGCTTGTGTGTTTTATAATCCATCTGCCACAGCCTTGTTCGCTCACTTAATCTATCAATTTATCTTTGTAATGTTGTGCCTATATCTACACTACTTACTATATATACACGACATACTTTGTACCATCGGCAAACTTAGATATTTGGCTCTCTGTAATGTTGTCCATGTCATTAATAAATAGAGTGTATAGTTGATCCTCCAGCACAGATCCTTGTGGGACACCACTAGTTCGACATTCCAATTCGAATATATTCACATTATCCCTACTCCCTGTCTTCGACCATCTAAACAATCTTCTAACCACTCCAATAATTTGCCTTCAATTTCACTCATTTTAGCTAACAGTCTCTTTTGTGGAACCTTGTGCATTTCGCAGCCACCGACTCCTTCCCTTTCCCTGCCACATGTCTGAGGCTGAACCAAACTGTTTGCAACCTTGGTGCCATATTGGACCCTGAGGTGAGCTTCTGACCACATATCCGTGGCATCACTAAGACTGCCTATTTCCAGCTCCATAACATCACCTGACCCTGCTCCTGCTTCAGGTCATCTGCTGCTGAAATCCTCATCCATGCATTTGTTACCTCTAGACTTGCCGTGACTGGCCTTCCACGGTGTACCTTATGTAAAGGTGAGGTCATCCAAGACTCTGCTGCCCATGTCCTAACACAGAATAAGTCTCATTCACCCATCACCACTGTGCTCACTGACCTACACTGTTTCCTGCTTAAGCAATGCCTTGATTTAAAAATTATATTCCTTAATTTCTCAAACCCCTCCATGGTGGCGCTCCTCCCTATCTCTGTAATTTCCTCCAGCCCCACTACTCCCCAAGATATCTGCTCTCCTCATACTGGCCCCTTGAGCATCCCCGATTTTAACGGCAAATGTAACGGCCCTATTAAATAAAGGAGGAAGACAGAAAGCGGTAAACTATAGATCAGTTATGCTGGAGTCCAATAGTATCAGGCCATTTAGAGAATCATAATACAATCAAGCAGAGTCAGCATGGTTTTATAAAAGTGAAATCGTGTTTGACAAATTTGCTATAGAGTTCTTTGAGGATGCAACGAGCAGGGTGGTTAACGGGGAACAAGTAGATGTAATGTATTTGGATTTCCAGGGAACATGCGATAAGCTGCCACATAGAAGGTTACTGCACATGATAAGTGATCGGGGGTTGGGGGTCATATATTAGCATGGATAGACGATTGGTTAACTAACAAATAACAGAGAGGTGGCAAACTGTAACTGGAGGGGTGCCACAGAGATCAGTGTTTGTCCTCAATTATTTACCAGCTATATAAATGACTTTGATGAATGGACCGGGTGTACTGTAGCCAAATTTGCTGAGGATACAAAGATAGGTGGGAAAAAAAGTTGTGAGGAGGATGCAAATAATATGCAAAACTATATAGATAGGTTAAGATCTGGGGGTTAATATGCATGGAAAAAACATAGCATGCAGGAAAGCAAATGGAATGTTAGTCTTTATTGCAAGGGGGATGGAGTATAAAAGTAGGGAAGTCCTGCTACAACTGTACAGGGCGTTGGTGAGACCACACCTGGAGTACTGCGTGCAGGTTGGTCTCCTTATTTAAGGAGGGATATATTGCATTGGAGGCATTTCAGTGGAGGTGCATGAGGTTGATTGCTGAGATGAAGGGGTTGCCTTATGAAGAAATATTGAGCTGGTTGGGCATATACTCATTGGCGTTTGGAGGAATGAGATGTGATCTTACTGCAAATTATAACATTCTGAGGGGGCTTGACACGGATGATGCAGTTAGGACGTTTCCACTCGAGGGGGAATCTCGAACCCGGAGGCATAGTTCCAGAATAAGGGGTTGCCCATTTAAAATGGTAATGAGGATGAATTTATTCTCTCAGATGGTCATGAATCTTTGGAACTCTTGTACCCAGAGAGCTCTGGCGGGTGGGCCATTGAATATATTTAAGGTGGAGGTAGATGAATATTTGAATGATAACCAAGTCAAGGGATATGGAAAGTGGGCAGGGAAGTGGAGTTGAGGCCAAGATCAGATCAGCCATGATACTATTTAATGGCGGAGTAGGCTCAAGGGGCAAAATTGCTCCGATTTCTTGTGTTCTCATGTATAAAGCCCGGCGTCCCATATGCTTTGCTAACTGCTTTATTAGCTTATCCAACACCTTCAAAGATTTGTGCACAAACACTCCCAGATCTGTCTGTTCTTGCTCCCCCTTTAAAATTGTACCATTGAGTTTGTACGGTCTCTTTTCATTCTTGCTACAACACATATCACCTTACAATTCTCTGCACTGAATTCCATCGGCCCTTTGTCCGCGCATGCCACCAGCCGGTCTATGTCTTCTTGAAGACTATTGCTACCTTCCTCACTTTTCGCCACGCTTCCAAGTTTCGTGCTTTCGGCAAATTGTAAACTTGCGCCCTGCTCCCCCAAGTCCAATTCATTAATGTCTATCAAAGCCAGCAGTGGTCCGAGGACTGAACCTTGAACGTCACTGTACACCCTCCGCCAGTCCGAAACACAGCCATTCACCACAACTCTCTGCTTGTTGTCCCTTTGCCAATAATGTATCCATGCTGCCCTTTTATCCCACGTCATTCAATGTTGTTAACACGCCTCGTATGTGGTACGTCATCAAACGGCAGCTCATGGTTATCATATTGCTCAGTTAGTCACAAATTAAGGATATTCTTGTTTTATTTATCCGCGGAATGTGGGTGTCACTGTAAGTTGGACATTTATTGCCCATCACGGATTGCCCTTTCGGAGGTGATGGTGAGCCACATTCTTGAACCTCTGCCGTCCGTGTGGTGAAGGTCCTCCCACAGTGCTGTTAGGGAGGGAGTTCCACGATTTTGACCCAGCGACAATGAAGGAATGCCGATATATTTCTAAGTCAGAATGGTGTGTGACTTGGGTGGGAACCTTGAGGTGCTGATATTACTATGCACCTGCTGCCCTTGACCTTCTGGGTGTTAGAGGTGGCAGATTTGGGAGGTGCTGTCGCAGAAACAAAATAGATGAATTACTAGTGCAAACAGAACTTAATAGGTTTGATCTAACAGACATTACAGAGACATGGTTGCAAAGTGACCATGGTTGGGAACTAAATATTCCATGATATTTAACTTTTAGAAGAGATAGGCGAAATGAAAAAGGAGGAGGGATATCTGATAATGAAGACATTAGCGAAAGGATCTTAGCTCTAAAAACCAAGAAGTAGAATCAGTTTGGGTGGTGCAAAGAAACAGCAAGAGGCAGAAGCCTTTGCTGGGAGTTGTTTATAGGACCTCGAACAGAAGTGGTAATGTAGGGCACAGTATAACTCCACAAAATTAGAGGTGCATGTAACGAGGGTAATACAGAAATCCTGGGGGAGATTAACCGACATATAGGCTGAGCAAACCAAACTTGCAATAATAGTGTGAAGGACGAATTCATGGAATGTGTACAAGATGGTTTTCGAAATCATAAGTTATGGCACCAACTGGAGAACAGGCCATTTTGGATCGAGTATTTTGCAATGAGAAAGAGTTAATTAATAACCTTGTAATAAAGCGGCCCTTGGGAAGAGTGACCATAATATGATAGAATTTTACATTAAGTTTGAAAGTGATTTATTTAAATCTGAAACTTGAGTCTTGAATCTAAACAAAGAAACTATGTATGTATACATGAGGGGAGAGATGGCTAAGTTAGATTGGAAAACTACATTAAAATGTCTGACGATAGACAAGCAATGGCCAGCATTTAAGAAATTAATACATAATTTACAATAACCATACATTCATTTAAGGCACACAAGCCCCACAAGAAAAGTGCTCCAACCGTGGCTAACAAGAGAAGTTTAAATTAGTATTAAATCGAAGGAAGAGGCTTATAATTTTTCCAAATAGAGCAGTAAGCCGGAGGATTGAGAGGATTTCAGAATTTAGCAAAGGAGGACCAAGAAATTGAAAAGGAAAGGGAAAATAGAAAATGAGAGACTAAAAGCTTCGACAGGTATGTAAAAAGGAAACGATTAGCCAAAGTCAATGTGGGCCCCCTACAGGCTGAGACAGGAGAAATTATAATGGGGAATAAGGGAATGGAGGAGAAATTAAATAAATACTTTGTGTATGTCTTCATGGAAGAAGACACAAAAAACCTCCAGGAAATAATGGAGTACCAAGGGTCTAGCGAGAATTAGGATCTGAAAGAAATTAGTATTAGTAAAAAAAAGAAGAACTGGAGAAATTAATGGGACTGAAATCCAATAAATCCCCTGGACCTGACGGCCTACATCCTAGGGTGTCGAAAGTGGTGGCTATAGCGATAGTGGATGCGTTGGTTGTCATCTTCCAAAATTCCATAGATTCTATAACGGTTCCCGCAGACTGGAAGGTAGCGAATATAACCCTGCTATTTAATAAATGAGGGAGTGAGAAAATGGGGAACTACAGACCAGTTAGCCTGATATCAGTAGTATGGAAAATGCGATAATCTGTCATTAGCCCCCAGCTATTCATAATCTCTATCAATGATTTGGATGAGGGGACCAGGTGTGATATGTCCAAGTTTGCTGATGACACAAAGCTAGTTGGGGATGTAAATTGTGAGGAGGATGCAAAGAGACTTGAAGAGAATGTAGACAGGCTATGTCGGAGGGCAAGAACCACGGCAAATGGAATAACATGTGGAGAAATGTGAAGTTATCCACTTTGGTAGGAAAAATAGAAAAGCAGAGTATTTTTTAAATGGTGAGAGATGGGGAAATGTTGGTGATTAGACAGATCTGGGTGTCCCTGTGCACCAATCACTGAACGTTAATATGCAGGTACAGCAAGCAATTAGGAAAGCAAATGGAATGTCGGCCTTTACTATAAAAGGATTTGAGGTAAAGAAGTTTTACTGTAATTATGTAGGGCCTTGTTGAGACCAAACCTGGACTCCTGTGTATAGTTTTGGTCTTACCTAAGGAAGGATATACAGGGCACAGAGCGCATGCAACGAAGGTTCACCAGACTGAATCCTGGGATGGAGGCAGGAGGGGAGATTAGGTCCTATGAAGAGAGATTGAGTAGAATAGGCCTAGAGTAGAGAGGTGATCTCATTGAAACATACAAAACTCTGACAGGGCTTGACAAGGAAATGCAGGGAGGATGTTTCCCCTGGTTGGGGAGTCTAGAACCAGGGGTTGCAGTCTTGGAATAAGGTGTTGGCCACTTAGGATTGAGATGAGGAGACATGTCTTCATTCAGAGGGTGGGGAATCATTTGAATTCCCTACCCCGGGGTCTGTGCCTGCTCAGTCATTGAGTATATTCAAGATAGAGATCGATAGATTTTTGCATGTTAAGGGACAATGGCTATGGGGATAGCACAGGACAGTGTTGAGGTAGAAGTTCAGCCATGATGTTATTGAATGGCGCAGCAGGCTCAAGGGTCTGATTGGCCTACTCCAGCTCCTATTTCTTATTATCATGTGTCCATTACAGACTTCGAGCACAGAGTGCCTGTGGGGAATGGGGAAGTGAACAAAACTTGTGCAGGTTGGGCCTATACTCACTGGAGTTTAGACGAATGAGAGGTGATCTTATTGAAACCGAAGATTCTATGGGGGCTCGACAGGTTTGATGCAGAGAGGATGTATCCCCTAGTGGAGTAATCTAGAACTAGGGGACATAATTTCAAAATAAGGGGTCGCACATTTAAAACAGAGGTGAGAAGGATTTTCTTCTCCAAGAGGGTCGTGAGTCTTCGGGATTCTCTACCACATAGAGCTTTTGAGACAGGGTCATTGAATATATTTAAGGTGGAGATAGACTGATTTTTCAATGATAGGGGAGTAGAGGGTTATGGGGAGCAGGCATAAAATTGGAGTTGAGGCCAAGATCATATCAGCCATGATCTTATTGAATGGCAGAGCAGGCTCGAGGGGCCGATTGGTCGACTCCTGCTCCTATTTCTTATGTTCGTATATGGAGACCAGCAGAAATCCCCACTGGGAGCACATGTCCATCTAATCTCCATTTTTATGTTGATTAGTTTAGATGGGCTTTCTGGAAAATAATTTTCAACCATTTTAAACATCAACCCACATCTACACGACTGGGTCAATGATTACATCATCAGCACCAGTGATGTCGTCAGCTGGGACAGTGGGCTTTTGAAATAAAGTTATTGGCTGCTTGAAAACACAACAGTTAAACTTGTGTTGACCATAAAGACGCTAGCGAGAGATTTACAGAACAAAATCAACTCAATCCTTCAACGAAATAGTTCCAAATCCATCAAACTAGAACTCCTGTGCGGAAAAGTCAAGTTATTATTGAGAAATCTGCTGCGAGAATTTCATTGGACAGCAGGGAAATCAGGCGAAGAAAACGAGTAAATCGACACAGAGAACAAATCAACAAGAAAACTTCATTAACTCTTATGAAGACCACGGATTAAAAGCTGAGAGCTCTGTGCTCGAGCAGACCCTGAGTTTATCAATAGGAGATATTGTCTGCAAAAGGCAATCTGTTCACAACCGAATTACTTCTTTTCTTCTTTTCTTATCAGAAGGAAACCTTTGGCATTGTTGCCAAATTAAGTCAATCTAAGGGTTAAGTCATGACAGGAGAGCCCAGACCCACGTCATGCTCCTCCTGTGCTATGTGGGAAGTCAGGGACACTTCCAGTATCCCTGGCTACTATGTGTGCAGGAAATCTGTCCAGCTGCAGCTCCTGTCAGACCGCATTGCAGCACTGGAACTGCGCATGAATTCACTCTGGAGCATCCGTGATGCTGAGAATATCGTGAATAGCACATTTAGTGAGTTGGTCACACCGCATGTAAAGGTTACTCAGGCAGATAGGGAATGGGTGACCAGCAGGCAGAGCAGTGGAAGGAAGGTAGTGCAGGGGTTCCCTGCGGTCACCTCCCTCCAAAACAGATATACTGTTGAGGGAGGTGGCTCATGAGGGGAATGCAGCAGTAGTCAAGTTCATGGCACCGTGGGTGGCTCTGCTTCACAGGAGGCCAGGAAAAAGAGTGGGAGAGCGATAGTGGTCGGGGAATCAATTGTAAGGGGAATAGCTAGGTGTTTCTGCGGCCGCAAAGGAGACTCCAGAATGATATGTGGCCTCCCTGGTGCAAGGATCAAAGATGTCTCGGAGCGGCTGCAGGGCATTCTGGAGGGGTGGAGTGAACAGCCAGCTGTCATGGTGCATATAGGTACCAACAATATAGGTAAAAAACGGGATGAGGTCCTACAAGCTGAATTTAGGGAGCGAGGAGTTAAATTAAAAAGTAGGACCTCAAAGGTGGTAATCTCTGGATTTCTACCAGTGCCACGTGCTAGTCAGAGTAGGAATAGCAGGATAGTTTAGAGAAATACCTGGTTTGAGGAATGGTGCAAGGGGGAGGGATTCAAATTCCTGGGACATTAGAACCGGTTCTGGGAGAGGTGGGACAAGTACAAACCAGAAAGTCTGCACCTGGGCAGGACCAAAATTGTTGTCCTAGGGGAAGTGTTTGCGAGTGCTGTTGGGGAGGGTTTAAACTAATATGGCAGGGGGATGGGAATCTCTGCAGGGAGGCAGAGGGAAGTAAAAAGGGGGCAGAAGCAAAAGATAGGAAGGAGAAAAGTAAGAATGGAGGGCAGAGAAATCAAGGGCAAAAATCAAAAAGGGCCACATTACAACATAATTCTAAAAAAAACAAGTCTGAAGGCTCTGAGTCTCAATGCGAGGAACATTCGTAATAAGCTGGATGAATTAACTGCACAGATAGCTGTTAGCAGATATGATGTAATTGGGATTACGGAGACATGGCTCCAGGGTGACCAAGGCTGGGAACTCAACATCCAGGGGTATTCAACATTCAGGAAAGATAGACAGAAAGGAAAAGGAGGTGTGGTAGCGTTGCTTGTTAAAGAGGAGATTAACGCAATAGTAAGGAAGGACATTAGCTTGGCTGATGTGGAATATATATGGGTGGAGCTGCGAAACACCAAAGGGCAGAAACCTTTAGTGGGGGTTGTGTACAGACCACCAAACAGTAGTAGTGAGGTTGGGGATGGCATCAAACAGGAAATTAGGGATGCGTGCAATAAAGGTACAGCAGTTATCATGGGTGACTTTAATCTACATATAGATTGGGCGAACCAAACTGGTAGCAATACTGTGGAGAAAGATTTCCTGGAGTGTATAAGGGATGGTTTTCAAGACCAATATGTCGAGGAACCAACTAGAGAGCAGGCCATCCTAGGCTGGGTCTTGTGTAATGAGAGAGGATTAATTAGCAATCTTGTTGTACGAGGCCCCTTGGGGAAGAGTGACCATAATAGGGTCATTACGATGGAGAATGACACAGTTAATTCAGAGACTAGGGTCCTGAACTTAAAGAAAGGTAACTTCGATGGTATGAGATGTGAATTGGCAAGGATAGACTGGCGAATGCTACTTAAAGGGTTGACGGTAGATAGTCAATGGCAGACATTTAAAGATTACATGGATGTACTTCAACAATTGTGCATCCCTGTGTGGTATAAAAATAAAACGGAGAAGGTGGCTCAACCGTGACTAACAAGGGAAATTAGGAATAGTGTTAAATCTATGGACGTGGCATATAAATTTTCCAGAAAAAGCAGCAAACCTGAGGACTGGGAGAAATTTACAATTCAGCAGAGGTGGACAAAGGGATTAATTAGAACGGGTCAAATAGAGTATGAGAGTAAGCTTGCATGGAACATAAAAACTGACTGCAAAAGCTTTTATAGATATGGGAAGACAAAACTATTAGTGAAGACTAATGTAGATGCCTTGCAGTCAGAATCAGGTGAATTCATAATGGGGACAATGGAAATGGCAGACCAATTGAACAAATATTTTGGTTCAGTCTTCACTCAGGAAGACACAAATAACCTCCCGAAAATACTAAGGGACTGAGGGTCTCGCGAGAAGGGGCAATTGAGGGAAATCCCTCTTCGTCAGGAAATGGTGTTCGGGAAATTGATGGGATTGAAGGCCGATAATTCCGCAAGGCCTGAAAGTCTGCATCCCAGAGTACTGAAGGAAGTGGCCCCAGAAATAGTAGGTGCATTGTGGTCATTTTCTCACATTCGACAGACTGTGGATCAGTTCCTATGGATTCGAGGGTTGCTAATGTAACCCCACTTTTTAAAAAAGGAGGGAGAGAGAAAACAGAGAATTCTCGACCGGTTAGCCTGGCATCAGTAGTGGGGAAAATGCTGGAATCAATTATTAAAGATGTAATAGCAGCGCATTTGGAAAGTAGTGACAGGATTGGTCCAAGTCAGCATGGATTAATGAAAGGGAAATCATTCTTGACAAATCTTCTCGAATTTTTTGAAGTTGTAACTAGTAGAGAGGACAAGGGAGAACCAGTGAATGTGGTGTATTTGGACTTTCAAAAGGCTTTTGACAAGGTCCCACACCAGAAATTAGCATGTAAGATTAAGGCACATGGGATTGGGGGTAATGTATTGACGTGGATAGAGAACTGGTTGGCAGACAGGAAGCAAAGAGTGGGAATAAACGGGTCCTTTTCAGAATGGCAGGCAGTGACTAGTGGAGTACTGCAAGGTTCAGTGCTGGGACCCCAGCTATTTACAATATATATTAATGATTTAGACAAAGGAATTAAATGTAATACCTCCAAGTTTACAGATGACACAAAGCTGGGTGGCAGTGTGAGCTGTGAGGAGGAAGCTAAGAGGCTGCAGGGTGACTTGGACAGGTTAGGTGAGTGGGAAAATGCATAGTAGATGCAGTATATGTGGATAAGTGTTTGGTTATCCACTTTGGTGGAAAAAACAGGAAGGCAGATTATTTTCAGAATGGTGACAGATTAGTAAAATGGGAGCTGCAACGAGACCTGGGTGTCATGGTACATCAGTCATTGAAAGTAGGCATGCAGGTACAGCAGGCAGTTAAGAAAGCAAATGGTATGTTGGCCTTCATAGCTAGAGGATTTGAATATAGGAGCAGGGAGGTCTTGCTGTAGTTGTGCAGGGCCTCGATGAGACCACACCTTGAGTATAGTGTGCAGTTTTGGTCTCCGAAACTGAGGATGGACATTCTTGCTATTGAGGGAGTGCAGCGAAGGTTCACCAGATGGATTTCTGGGATGGCAGGACTGACATACGAAGAAGGACTGGATCAACTGAGCCTGTATTCACTGGAATTTAGAAGGATGAGAGTGGATCTCATAGAATCATATAAAATTCTGACGGGATTGGATAGGATAGATGCAGGAAGAATGTTCCTGATATTAGGGAAGTCCAGAACCGGGGTCACAGTCGAAGGATAAGGGGTAAGACATATAAACCTGAGATGAGGAGAAACTTCTTCACTCAGAGAATTGTGAACCTGTGGAATTCTCTACCACAGAAAGTTGTTGAGGCCAGTTCGTTGGATATATTCAAAAGGGAGTTCGATGTGGCCCTTACGACTAAAGGGATCAAGGGGTATGGAGAGAAGGCAGGAGTGGGCTACTGAGATGAATGATCAGCCATGATCTTATTGAATGGTGGTGCAGGCTCGAAGGGCCGAATGGCCTACTCCTGCACCTATTTTCTATATTTCTATGTATGTTTCCCCGTTGTAGTTTTTTTTAAGGTGATGTTTGTTGAGATATTGAATTGAAAAGATAGAATTACAGTGACGATGAATTGATAATTAAAGAACAAACTTCTACTTTTGCAGAAATAAACAACACTGGATTGTCAGGAAAAGAAAGAAGGGGAGCATTAAATTACTGACAGGAACTGGAATGAAACTCGAGGGATGGAGCATAGAGAGAGTGAACTGCTCAACACAGTGAATTACCAGCAGGAAAATGTCTTTAAAACGGGGATTTGGTGAGAGTGGGGATTAGGTGCAGAGAGGGAAGGAGGTGAGAAGTAATTTAAACCGGGGCGGGGGGGACAAGAGCAAAATACAGGAGGGAGGAGTGAAGCACTCGATGTAAAAAGAACTTTAACATCACTAACGGTTAATGTCAGTAAAATGATGGGAGAGCCGAGACCCATTGCCTGCACATTGTGTTCAATGTGGGAACTCGAGGACACTTCGTGTCTCCTGGATTACCACGGGCACAAGAAGTGCCTCTGCTGTTGGAGCTCGAGCTCAGGGTCTCTGAGCTTGTGGAGCACCAGGTGTCACCGCTGGGAATATGGGAGGCTGAGATTTCCCGGGAGCACAGGTTCCAGGAGGTGGCCAGCGTGCAGCACAGAGAGTTCAGGAGGACAGTATGTGGGTGGCCATCCAACATGGGAGGACAGTACATGGGTGGCCATCTGACATGGGAGGAATACGAGGCAGGCAGTGCAGCAATCTGCCGGGAGTGTGGCACTCAGAAACTGGTTGTCTTCGCGGATAGCAGCACCTCGGGCGCACTGCAGTCGAGAGCACATTGACGGCACTGTGGGGCAAAGGACTACATGGGGGCACAGGAAAGGGTAGAAATGCCGAGTTCGCAGGAGATTGAATAGTGAGGGGGATAGACATGTGCTTCTGTAACTCTCGGTGTGAGTCACACATGAAATGTTCCCTCCCTGGTGCCAGATTAACAGATGACGTGGAACAGAAACATTCTGTGGGGCAGGGGAACAGTCAGAAGTCGTGGTCCATGTTGGAACTAATGATATCGGATGGAAAAGGCTTGGCGCCCTACAGACAACGCTTGGCCAGTTAGGGAGGGGCTGGAAGAGAAGGACCTCGAAGGTGACAATCCCTGGATTATTGACACTGCCGCGCACGAGTACATCGATTACATACAATATGCAGCAAAGAATTAGACCATTCGGCCAACCAGTCCATGTCGGCGGTTATGTTCAACTGGAGCCTCCTCCTGTCCTTCCTCATCTAAATCTATCAGCATAACCCTCTACATCCACCCCCCTCATCGGCTTATCTAGCCTCCCCTTAAATACACCGATAGTATAGTAATAACAAGATAAATCAGGTTAATGCGTGGCTGGTGATATGGTGCGAGAGGGAGGCTTTACATTCCTGGAACATTGGGACCAATCCTGCGGCAGGAGAAACCTGTTCAAGATGGAGGGATGCACATGGACCGGGCTGAGGCAAATGTCCTCACAGGGAGGTTAACTCGTGCTATGGGGGAGGGTGGAAACTAATTTGGCAGTTGTTGGGAATCAGGATGATGCATCAGAGAGGAGGCACAAGGTGCACAGAGGACGGCGAGTGACAAGCAGCATCAGAATTACAAGTAGTTCAAAAAGAGGGATCAGACGGGGGAGAAATGCAAAGGCCAGTTTGGAGAACATGTGCGTAAATTCATCATCATCATAGACAGTCCCTCGGAATCGAGGAAGATTTGCTTCCACTCCTGAAGTGAGTTCTTTGGTGGCTGAACAGTCCAATATGAGAGCCACAGTCCCTGTCAGAGGTGGGACAGATAGTTGTTGAGGGAAGGGGTGGGTGGGACAGGTTTGCCACATGCTCTGTCCGCTCTCTGTGCTTGATTTCTGCATGCTCTCGGCGACGAGACTTGAGATGCTCAGCGCCCTCTCAGGATGCACTTCCTCCACTTAGGGCGGTCTTGGGCCAGGGACTCCCAGGTGTCAGTGGGGATGTTACACTTTATCAGGGAGGCTTTGAGGGTGTCCTTGTAACATTTCCTCTGCCCACCTTTGGCTCATTTGCTGTGAAGTAGCTCCGAGTAGAGCACTTGCTTTGGGAGTCTCGTGTCTCATGTCTGGCGTGCGGACTGTGTGGCCTGCCCAGCGGAGCTGATCGAGTGTGGTCAGTGCTTCAATGTTGGGGATGTTAGCTTGAATAAGGTTGTTGATGTTGGTGCGTCTGTCCTCCCAGGGGTTTTGTAGGATCTTGCGGAGACATCGTTGGTGATATTTCTCCAGAAACTTGAGGTGTCTACTGTAAATGCTCGATGTCTCTGAGCCATACAGGAGGGCGGGTATTACTACAGCCCTGTAGACCATGAGCTTGGTGGCAGTTTTGAGGACCTGGTCTTCAAACACTCTTTTCCTCAGGCGGCCGAAGGCTGCTCTGGCGCACCGGAGGCGGTGTTGGGTCTCGTCATCAATGCCTGCTCTTGTTGATAGGAGGCTCCCGAGATATGGGAAGTGGTCCACGTTGTCCAGGGCCGCGCCGTGGACCTTGATGACTGGGGGACAGTGCTGTGCGATAAGGACAGGCTGGTGGAGGATCTTTGCTTTACGGATGTTTAGCGTAAGGCCCATGCTTTCGTACGCCTCAGTAAATACGTCGACTATGTCCAGGAGTTCAGCCTCTGGATGTGCGCAGATGCAGGCCTCATCCGTGTACTGTATCTCAACGACAGAGGTTGGGGTGGTCTTGGATCTGGCCTGGAGACGGCGCAATCTCTTTGCTATTAGCCACTGGAAAAGTCATCGCTATAGTCCTCCTCAACCACCTTCTTCCCTTGGCCGAGGAGCTCCTCCCGGAGTCACAGTGCGGATTTAGTCCCCTACGGGGCACAACGGACATGATCTTTGCAGTGCGGCAGCTGCAGGAAAAATGCCGGGAACAGCGCCAGCCCTTATACATGGCCTTCTCTTACCTTACAAAGGCCTTTGACACTGTCAACCACAAGGGTCTATGGAGCGTCCTCCTCCGTTTCGGATGCCCCCAAATGTTCATCACCATCCTCCGCCTGCTCCACGACGACATGCAGGCCGTGATCCTGACCAACGGATCCATCACAAACCCAATCCATGTCCGGACCGGGGTCAAACAGGGCTGTGTCATTGCCCCAACCCTCTTCTCAATCTTCCTCGCCACCATGCTCCACCTCACAGTCAACAAGCTCCCCGCTGGAGTGGAACGAACTACAGAACCAGTGGGACCTGTTCACCCTATGTAAATGCACGGCTGTATTGAATGAGGTTGTCACATGGGGTTATGATATAATAGTAATAAGGAGAACAAGCCCAGCTTCTGCAGTCTATCCATGTAACTGAAGTCCCTCATCCTTGGAATAACTCTCACCAATATTTTCTGACCCTCTCTGAGGCCGTCACATCTTTCCTGAAGTGCGATGCCCAGAATTGGACCCAGTATTCCAGTTGGGGCCGAACCAGGATTTTACATAGGTTTATCATCAGTTCCACACTTTTCCACTCTATACCTCTGTTTATGAAGCCCATGATCCTGTACGCTTTATAACCGCTATATCGACCTGTCCTGCCAGCTTCAACGATTTACGCACACATACCCCCAGCTATCTTCTGTTTGAACACCCACTTTAGTGTTGTGCCATTTAGTTTATATGTGCTCCCCTCATTATTTCTACCAAAATGCATCACTTCACACATTTCTGCATTAAATTTCAGCTGCCATCTTTGTCTTCCTGAAGATAATCACCTTCCTCCTCACTACACTTCCAGTTTCCTCAACTGAACAATGTGAAATTGTGCGCTGGATAGCCACGTCCAAGACATCAATACATACCAAGAAAAGCTGTGGTCCCAGAGTGACCCTGGGGAAGACCACCTTCCTCCAGACTGAAGAACAACCATTCCCCACTCCTCTTTGTTTCCTGTAATTGAGACCATTTCCTATCCAGGCTACTGGTCCTTATATTCCAGGGGCTTCAATTTTTCTGGCAAGCCTACTATGTGGAACTTTTTCAAATGCCTTTTGCAAATCCATGTACACTACGTCAACTGCATCACCCTCATCAATCCTCTCTATTACCTCATCACAAATACTCCATCAAGTTGGTTAAACACGATTTTCCTTTAACAAATCCATGCATGCTTTCTTTAATTAATCTACCCCTATCCAAGTGACTGTTAATTATGTCCCTGATTATGGTTTCTCACATCTTTCTCACTACCGAGGTAAAACTTACTGGCCTGTAGTTGCTGGGTTAATTGTTACTCCCTTTCCTGAACAATGGTGTAACATTTGCAATTCTCCATTCCTCTGGCAGTACCCCTGTAGCTATGGAGGATTGGGATATTATGGCCAGTACCTCCACCATTTCCACCCTCAATTTCCTCAGTATCCGCTCCTAGTGATGTATCTGCTTTAAGTACAGCCAGCCTTCTTAAAGCCTCTTTATCAATGTTTATCCATTTGTCTCCACTACCCTCTCCTTCACTTTGTCTATGGCAGCATCCTCTCCCTTGGTGAAGATAGATACAAACACACATTTAATACCTGAAAGGGAGGAGGTAAAAGGGTGGGTGTTGCCTCTCCTGCCCTTGCACGGGAAGGTGCCGTGGGAAGGAGTGGGGCTGCTGGAGGTGACTGCAGAAGGCACCAGCTTGTCGGGGAGGGAGTGGGCCCTTTGGAATGCTGAGAGGGGAGGGAAGAGGAAGATGTGATTGGTGGTGGGACCAGGCTGGAGCTGGAGGAAATGGCGGAGGATGTCCGTAAAATGTGGAGGCTGGTTGGTTGGAAGGTGAGGACAAGGGGGACCCTGTTGTGGTTCTGAGAGGGAGGGGAAGGGGTGAGAGCAGAGGTGCAGGAAATAGAACAGACACGGTCGTGGGCCATGTTAACTATGGTGGGGGGAAATCCACTGTGAGGAAAAAGGAAGACACGTCAGAGGCACTCATGTGAATGGTGGCATCGTAAGAGCAGATGCGACGGAGATGGATAAATTGGGAGAATGGAATGGAGTCCATACAGGATGCAGGATGTTAGAGAGTATAGTCCAGCGAGCTGTGGGAGTCAGTGGCCGAAAGCCTATCGCTAGAAATGGAGACAGAGAAGTTGAGGACGTGAAGGGAAGAGTCAGAGATGGACCATGTGAAGGTGAGAGAAGGGTGGACATTGGATGCAAAGTGAATGACATTTTCGAGTTCAGGGCGAGAGCAGGAACCTGCACCAATACAGTCATCAATGTCCCCGAAAAAGAGGTGAGGGAGGGGACCCGAGAAGGACTGACACAAAGAATGGCAGATTCATAATACAGCGGATAATGAAACAGAATACAGAAAGTGCAGAGGGGAAATGTAAAGAAGAAATAAGGTGGTAAAATAGAGTCTATGAGAATAGATTAGCTGGTGACATAAAAGAGAACACAAAGTATTTTATAAATGTACAAATAGTAAAAGGATAGACCGAGGAAGAGTGGGGCCAATTATGGACCAAAAAGGAAATAAACTTGTTAATGCAGAGGGCTGCGACACTAAATGATGACTTTGCATCTGTTGTTACAAAAGCAGAGAATGCTGCCAATGTCACAGTAATGTTGGAGTTAGTGGAGACATTCGATCGGTAAAAAAATTAAGAGGGAATATTTAGAAGGTTGGCTCAAAGTAGAAAAGTCAACTGGTCCAGATGGGATGCATCCTGGGTTACTGAGGGAAGTAAGGGGAGAAATAGCAAAGGCTCTGGCCAAAATCTTTGAATCCTCCTTAATTTGGGACAGGTGCCCGAACACTGGAGGGTTGCAAACGTTACACCGCTGTTGAAAAAATATAAGAAAATGAGGGGTTAATAAATGATAGCCAGTATGGAATTGTGAATGGAAAATCCTGTCTGACAAACTTGAAGGAGATCTTTGGTGAAGAAATGGAGAGGGTTGATGAGGGTATTGTGGTAGATGTTGTATATCTGGACTTCCAAAAAGCGTTTGATAAAGTACACACAAGGGACAGAAAGCAGAAAGTAGTGGTGAACGGCTGTTTCTCAGACTGGAGGGAAGTATAAAGTATAAAGTGGGATCTGCATTAGGACCACTGCTCTTTTCCATATATAATAATGACGTGAACTTGTGTATACTGGGAATAATTTAAACATTGGCAGACTTCACCAAACTCAGAAATGTTGTAAACAATGAGGAGGATAGTAACAGACTCCAGGAGGACAGACAGGAGAAATTGGCAGACACATGGCGGATGAAATTTATTGCAGGGACGTGTGAAGTGATACAATTTGCAAGGCAGAATGAGGAGAGGCAATATGAACTAAATTTTAAAGGGATACAGTATCAGAAAGACCTGGCGTTTACATACACAAATCAGTGAAGGTGGCCGGACACATTGAGCAGGTTGTTAAATAAAGCATACACTATACTTGGATTTATAAACACAGGTCGAATACAAATGGAAGGAAGTTGTGCTCAATCATTACACATCACTGGTTCGGCATTAGATGGAGTATTGTGTCCAATTCTGGGCACCACATCAAATCATGGCACAGCTTTGGAAATGGTGCCGAGGAGATTTCTTAGAATGGAGCCAGGAATGAGGGAATTAATACCGGGGTTTATGAGGCTTTTGAGTAAAATGGGAGAAAGTGTTTCCACTGGCTGCAGGGGCGGTATCCAGGGGAGACACATTTAATATAATTGGCAAAAGAACCAGAGGCGAGCCGAGGAGACATGTTTGTCGCAGCGGGTTGTTACATTCTGGAATGCGATGCCTGAACGAGAGGTGGATACAGATTCAATAATATTATTCACAAAGGGAATTTGATCAATACTTGAAGGGGGGAAATTTTCAGGGCTACAGGGAAAGGCCGGGGAATGGGATTAATTGGCTCGCTCTTTCAAAGAGCCAGTCCAGGGATTATGGGCCAAATGGCTTCCCTCTGTGCTCATTCGATCATGAGTCAGATCAGGAAGGACACAATTACACAAATTATTGCAGAAAGCAGTAACTCTCTCCATCAAGAGACTGTGCATGTTAATAGGCCATTTCACAGGGCAGTTAAGGGTCACCCACATTGCTGTGGGTCTGGAGTCACACGTAGGCCAGATCAGGTAAGGATGGCAGATTTCCTTCCCTAAGAGACAGTCGTGCACGGGATGGGATTTGACGACAATCCGGTGGTTCCATGGTCACCATTACTGATACTGGCCTTTTACTGCAGCTTTAGTTAGTTAATAAATTTAAATTCCCCAGCTGCCCAGGTGGTATTAAGGACTTACGTCTCCAAATGATTAATGCAGGCCTCGGGATTACTCAGCCAGTAACATAACCACTATGCAAGCTTTCCCTTAGCCCTCGGCTTGCGTTCCCTTCCGAGGGGCTGGATGGTCTTCTCCTGTCCCTATGGTACTATACTGCTCAATATGGGGCACGATGACAAGTGAAAGGCCTGAGAATGATTCCACAATAAAAAGTGTTTGTGCTAGAGGAGCACTTCTGGGGTTGTATGCCAAGCTGAGCCCCTGCAGCTTCGCCAAGAGCTGCCTTCCTGCAATAACAGACAGGGAGGAGTGATTGGGGCAGGCATGGCTAGCTCAGGTAGTAGAGCAGGAGTCTCTGAATCTCAGCGTTGTGGGTTCCAGCAGTTTGTCTTTCACTTCTCACACTGGGGGACAGATGGTTCCAGGAGCAATCTCTTGGCTTCAGTCCATGGAACCCAGTTATAAAAATGGCCACAACGCTGAGCGGCATGAAAGGAACCCGCCAGCACTGTCGAATATCCAGTCCGCTCCCATTGTACTCTCTCATTCCTTCCACGTGTGACACGGCACATTAGCTGTTCAATTCAGTTTGATTTGTTGCTGTTATTAACGATGTTATATAGAAAATATAATATTTAGATGTTGCCAACTCATTAGACAATCTGACATCTCCTGAGCGAGCCGTCCCCTGTTTGATTCTCCCTGAACACCTTATTGTCTCTGATGTGCTCTGTCTCTTACTCTCTTATTCTGAGAATTGCCTTTATTCCATTATTCCTTTATTTTTTGCCGTTATAAGTTGTTATTTGGAACAAGTAATGTTGAGAAGCTGCAATGTTTAGAATATAACATGGGTCCATTAGCCTCTCTGATATCACTGGAGCTTCCCTTACCCTCACTGATTCTCCCTGGGATCCTCTATCTTCTCCGATGCACTCTGTCTCTTACCTTCTCCGATATGCTCTGAAAATCTCTCATCCTCTTTGATGCCTGATCTGTATTCATTACGCTCTCCAGTGCCCCTGAAAGCTCCTTCCCCATGATACGTTGACTTCACCCTCTCCGATGCCCTCAGAATCGCCACTGCTTCTCTCTGCTTGATCCCCCTTAACTGTGGTACCTCCTGAGCCCCTTACCCTCTCTCATACCTTCTTGGTCACACTGCCCTCGCTGAGACCTTCTGAGAGGCCCGGACTCCTTGCCACCCCCGGGAATCCCTTGGATTCTGTTACAGCCTCTGAGAACCCCATGCACTTATAATCCCCACAAAAAATCCCTTAGCCACCCTGATACTCTCTCTGAGGCCATTATCCCCTCTGATACCCAAGTAATATGGAATTACACATGTGTAACTACCTTCCAACGTTAACGGTGAGATCAAATCTTTGTTCAGTCCCACTCCTCCCGGGGCTGCGCTCATCTTTCAAGAATCGAGTTGGGATGGAAACATTTTTACTGGCCATGAAACACAAGGGTGTGAGAACGGCGTCAGACATTTATTAGACTTACACTTGTCGGAGACCTTCGCTCAACAACCTCCTGCAGCCACCCATCCAAAAAGCACAGCGCCCTCTACAGGGCATCTGGGACCTGTGTGAACAGGGAAGCAACTGTCTCTCCTCAACCAATCAGACTGAAGCATCGTTAATGAGCAGCGCAGAGTCTGACCAGGAAGTCTCAGTTGGAACATTAAATTCAGACCGAAACCACGCACTGAAAGAAAAATAAGGAGAGGGAAAGAAACATTGGATTAAGAGAGAAATATTTATTAAAAAACTCCACCAATAACTAAAAACTGAAGGAATGAGACTCCACAATTGGAAAAGTTAATTTTCAGTGCCGGGTAGTTTGTTTGGCAGTAATTAACATTTACCCGGCCGTTACAAGGGTACTTACACTGGAATGGGCATGTGTAAAGCATTTTTGGTGAGTTTCTTATCTACAATGTCATTACAGCAACTTGACGCCATTTACTCCCTTTAAATGCTGAGTCAGATGGTGAAATGGTTTTACGAGGAAGCTTTGTGAGGAGCTGGGTATCTTACACAGGAACTTCCAGATTTCCACATTGAACAGCAGGGTCCCTGAAAGTTGCTGTCCGATTTGCTCACAAACGAAGGTGGGCACTGGAAGCCTCACCATTAATTAGAACAAAATTCGATCCATGACATCAGTAAATGGAATGTTCGGACTCTATATCCTGGCAATATTGATCAACAAACTATAAGTAAAAAGTTTGACACTGAACCACATAAGGAGAAATCAGGGCAGGTGATCAAAAGCTTGGTCAGAGGTTTTTTTTAAGGAGTGTCCTGAAGAGGAAAGAGAGGTAGAGATGCGGAGAGATTTAGGCAGGGAATTCCAGAGCTTATGACATAGGCAATAGAAGGCAAGGCCAGCAATCTTTGAGCGATTATAATCAGCGATGGTCAAGAGGACAGAATTAGAGGAGTGCAGATGTCTCCTGGGGGGTTGTGGGGCTGGAGAAGTTTACAGAGATAGTTGGCGAAGCCATGGAGGGATTTGAAAATAGGAATGAGAATTTTGAAATTGAGGCGCTGCTTAAGCGAGAGCCAATGTAGGTCAGCGAGCACAGGGGGTGATGGGTGAGTGGGACTTGGTGCAAGATAGGACACGGGGAGCTGAGATTTGGATCACCTAGTTTATGTAGAATGTGGGATGCCAGCGAGGAGTACGTTGGAACAGTCAAGTCTAGAGGTAACAAAGGCATGGGTGAGGGCTTCGGCTGTGGATGAGCTGGGGTAAGGGCGGAGTGGGCGATGTTACAGAGGTAGTAATAAGCGGTCTTAGTTATGCTGTCAATAGGTGGTCGAAAGATCAACTCTGGGTCAAGTATGACACCAAGTTTGCGAACATATTGTTCAGCCTCAGATAGAAGTGGGGGAGTGGGATGGAGTCAGTAAGAGGGAATAGAGTTTGTGGCAAGTCCTAAAACATTGGCTTCGGTCTTCCCAATATTCAATTGGAGAACATTTGTGCCCATCCAGAATGGGATGTGGGACAAGGAGTCTGACCAATTCGAGACCATTGAGAGGTGAAGCTGGGTGTCATCAGCGGACATGTGGAAACTGAGATGATGTTGCCAAGGGGCAACATGTAGATGCGAAATAGGAGGGGGCCAAGGAGAGATCCTTGGGGAACGATGCGGGGGTGGGAAGAGAAGCCGATGCAGCTGATTCTTTGGCTACGATTAGATAAGAATGGAACCAGGCGCACGTAGTCCCACCCAGCTGGACTATGATGGAGAGACGTTGGAGAAGGATAGAGTAGGCAACCGTAGCAAAGGGCTGCAGACAGGTCAAGAGGGACCAGGAGGGATTGTTCTCCTTTGGCACAGTCACAAAGGATGCCATTTGTAACTTTGATGAGAGAAGTTTCAGTCCTGTGGCAGGCGCAGAAATCGGATTTGCGGGATTCAAACATGGAATTGTGGGAAAGATGGGCACGGATTCGGGAGGCGACAACGCATTGAAGAGGTTTCGAGAGAAGAGGGATGTTGGAGATGGGACAGTAGTTAACACGGACGGAGGGGTCGAGGGTTGATTTTTGAGCAGAGGGGTGATGACGGCTGATCAGAGGGACAGGGGGAACGTACATGAGGAGAGACAACCGTTAACAATATTAGCTAACATGGGAGCCTGAAAAGGAAGTTGGGTGGTCAACAGTTTGTTGGGAATAGGGTAAAGGGAGAAGGAAATGGGTCTCATGGACAGGATGTGTTCAGAGAGGTCATGGGGGGAGATGGGAGATAAAGTGGAGAAGGTGTGAGCTCAGGGCTCGGGCAGTTGGACTTTAGAATAAGTTTGTCCCGGTGGGCGAGGGGAAGGAAGGGAAGAGGCAGAGGTGGCCGAACGAATGGTCACAATCTGAGAGACAAAGAAGTCCATGAGCTCCTCACACTTAGTGTCGGAGGGTGGAGACATGAGAGAGGGGTTTAAAAAGATGGTTAACTGTGGAGAATACAAGCCACATTTTATATTGACATTCCAGAATGATTGTGGAATAGTGAGCAATGTTTGCAGAAGGGAGCAGGACCCAATAATGCTTTATGTGATCTAGCCAGATCTGGTGGTGAATGACTAAACCAGTTATCCTCCAGATCCAAATAATGTTGGTGAGCTGCAGGTGCAAATATCCACATGGGAATATGATGCATGCGGGCTTAGACTGCTTCAGTATCTGAAGAGTTGCTCATGGACATAAGAACATAAGAAATAGGAACAGGAGTAGGCCATACGGCCCCTCGAGCCTGCTCCACCATTCAATAAGATCATGGCTGATCTGATCATGGACTCAGCTCCACTTCCCTGCCCACTTCCCATAACCGCTTATCCCCTTATCGATTAAAAAACCGTCTATTTCTGTCTTAAATTTATTCAATGACCCAGCTTCCACAGCTCTCAGAGGCAGCGAATTCCACAGATTTACAACCCTCTGAGAGAAGAAATTTCTCCTCATCTCTGTTTTAATTGGGTGGCCCCTTATTCTAAGATCATGCCCTCTCGTTCTAGTCTCCCCCATCAGTGGAAACATCCTCTCTGCATCCACCCTGTCAATCCCCCTCATAATCTTATACGTTTCGATAAGATCACCTCTCATTCTTCTGAATTCCAATCAGTAGAGGCCTCTAGAAGCACCCATGGTGTTTCTTTCCTTCAATATTCAATATCTGACATTGCAATCCCAGGTACACGGGAAGCGATACCCTTATCCAACAAACTTATAACGAGCTCAGGATAGAAAATGATTTTGAGTCACCTTCATTACCCGGTAAGAGAGGAGAACAGGAAGGAAATGGAGCTCGAGAGGCAGAGGGCATTAAAGATGAAGACTGACAGGGAGAAATCTGCCGGACAAGGAACTCGGGATTGTGTGAAAGGGGTCTGGGCAATGAGAGTGACAGTACGAGGGGGAGTGACTGAAACAATGTGACCGAGATTGTGCTAAAGGCCATAGTCGGGCGATAGAAGGAACAACAGGGCTGGATTGGGATCTGCAGTACATGAGATTCAAGTAAAAATGGCACTTTAATCCACAATATATCCTTTTATTTTACGCCATGTGCTTCTGGTTACATTTGCCATGGGATATATGAAACTTAACAATCGTGGTTCTGTCATTGTGCATTTCATTGTTCCAAAAGATACTCAGTTGGACAATGTGTAATGTTGCATCAGCTTAATGAATGTTGTAGATAAACGTCACATGGGACCAAAACCTGTTTGTTCAAGAGTCTGTAAGTAATGTCAGTGGGGATGTGATCTAATTGTCCCACTAGGGGTTTGCTCGAACGATATTAACCCAAAACGTTATCTTCATGAACTGACTATTGGAATCTGAACAGCTCTTTACAGCACAAAAACAAGTCATCTTCAAAAATAAATGTTTTTTTATCGAATTACGGAGATCGAATTGGTGTATTACCCTATTCTGGCAGCAATTGGAGTACCTGGTGGGTCATTATCCACACCTCTGGTGTCAGTAACAGAACATTTGCTGTTTGTGCTGTGAGGCTGGTAGAAGTAGAATGTTGTTCTTCAAATTTAATTACATTGAGAGCCTTCCATTCTTGTCTGGATGGTAAATGCACAGAGGAACTCATCCTCGCTCTGTGCTGAACTGTCGAATCCAGACACCAAATGTGTCCTTGGTGCTCCCAGGCCAGGCCAGGGTAAAACACGCAGGGTGCCACTGCTGGGTGTAATCCATTGATTCCTGGTGGAAAGCTCGCCTGTTGTGGAGATCGGGTTAGGAAGGGCAGGGAGGGATTGTCGTGTTTCCCAAAGTCAGACCACCTGCAGTCCCGGAGAGTGGATTGTGGCTGTGTGTCCCAGCGTGTGTCTCAGGGAGAGAGGATTGAGTCTGTGTATACCAGCATGTGTCTCAGGGAGAGAGGATTGAGTCTGTGTATACCAGCATGTGTCTCAGGGAGAGAGGATTGAGTCTGTGTATCCAGCGTGTGTCTCAGGGAGAGAGGATTGAGTCTGTGTATACCAGCATGTGTCTCAGGGAGAGAGGATTGAGTCTGTGTATCCAGCGTGTGTCTCAGGGAGAGAGGATTGAGTCTGTGTGTCCAGCATGTGTCTCAGGGAGAGAGGATTGAGTCTGTGTATCCAGCGTGTGTCTCAGGGAGAGAGGATTGAGTCTGTGTATCCCAGCTTGTGTCTCAGGGAGAGAGGATTGAGTCTGTGTATACCAGCATGTGTCTCAGGGAGAGAGGATTGAGTCTGTGTATCCAGCATGTGTCTCAGGGAGAGAGGATTGAGTCTGTGTATCCAGCATGTGTCTCATGGAGAGAGGATTGAGTCTGTGTATACAGCATGTGTCTCAGGGAGAGAGGATTGAGTCTGTGTATCCAGCGTGTGTCTCAGGGAGAGAGGATTGAGTTTGTGTATACCAGCATGTGTCTCAGGGAGAGAGGATTGATTCTGTGTATACCAGCATGTGTCTCACGGAGAGAGGATTGAGTCTGTATCCCAGCATGTGTCTCAGGGAGAGAGGATTGAGTCTGTGTATCCAGCATGTGTCTCAGGGAGAGAGGATTGAGTCTGTGTATACCAGCATGTGTCTCAGGGAGAGAGGATTGAGTCTGTGTATCCAGCGTGTGTCTCAGGGAGAGAGGATTGAGTCTGTGTATCCCAGTGTGTGTCTCAGGGAGAGAGGATTGAGTGTGTGTATACCAGCATGTGTCTCAGGGAGAGAGGATTGAGTCTGTGTATCCAGCATGTGTCTCAGGGAGAGAGGATTGAGTCTGTGTATCCAGCATGTGTCTCACGGAGAGAGGATTGAGTCTGTGTATCCAGCATGTGTCTCAGGGAGAGAGGATTGAGTCTGTGTATCCAGCGTGTGTCTCAGGGAGAGAGGATTGAGTTTGTGTATACCAGCATGTGTCTCAGGGAGAGAGGATTGAGTCTGTGTATACCAGCATGTGTCTCACGGAGAGAGGATTGAGTCTGTATCCCAGCATGTGTCTCAGGGAGAGAGGATTGAGTCTGTGTATCCAGCATGTGTCTCAGGGAGAGAGGATTGAGTCTGTGTATACCAGCATGTGTCTCAGGGAGAGAGGATTGAGTCTGTGTATCCAGCGTGTGTCTCAGGGAGAGAGGATTGAGTCTGTGTATCCCAGCGTGTGTCTCAGGGAGAGAGGATTGAGTCTGTGTATACCAGCATGTGTCTCAGGGAGAGAGGATTGAGTCTGTGTATACCAGCGTGTGTCTCAGGGAGAGAGGATTGAGTCTGTGTATCCAGCATGTGTCTCAGGGAGAGAGGATTGAGTCTGTGTATACCAGCATGTGTCTCAGGGAGAGAGGATTGAGTCTGTGTATCCAGCATGTGTCTCAGGGAGCGAGGATTGAGTCTGTGTATCCAGCGTGTGTCTCACGGAGCGAGGATTGAGTCTGTGTATACCAGCATGTGTGTCTCAGGGAGAGAGGATTGAGTTTGTGTATACCAGCATGTGTCTCAGGGAGAGAGGATTGAGTCTGTGTATACCAGCATGTGTCTCACGGAGAGAGGATTGAGTCTGTATCCCAGCATGTGTCCCAGGGAGAGAGGATTGAGTCTGTGTATCCAGCATGTGTCTCAGGGAGAGAGGATTGAGTCTGTGTATACCAGCATGTGTCTCAGGGAGAGAGGATTGAGTCTGTGTATCCAGCATGTGTCTCAGGGAGAGAGGATTGAGTCTGTGTATCCAGCGTGTGTCTCAGGGAGAGAGGATTGAGTCTGTGTATCCCAGTGTGTGTCTCAGGGAGAGAGGATTGAGTCTGTGTATCCCAGTGTGTGTCTCAGGGAGAGAGGATTGAGTCTGTGTGTCCAGCGTGTGTCTCAGGGAGAGAGGATTGAGTCTGTGTATCCCAGTGTGTGTCTCAGGGAGAGAGGATTGAGTCTGTGTATCCCAACGTGTGTCTCAGGGAGAGAGGATTGAGTCTGTGTATCCAGCATGTGTCTCAGGGAGAGAGGATTGAGTCTGTGTATCCAGCATGTGTCTCAGGGAGAGAGGATTGAGTCTGTGTATCCAGCGTGTGTCTCAGGGAGAGAGGATTGAGTCTGTGTATACCAGCGTGTGTCTCAGGGAGAGAGGATTGAGTCTGTGTATACCAGCATGTGTCTCAGGGAGAGAGGATTGAGTCTGTGTATCTAGCGTGTGTCTCAGGGAGAGAGGATTGAGTCTGTGTATCCAGCATGTGTCTCAGGGAGAGAGGATTGAGTCTGTGTATCCAGCGTGTGTCTCAGGGAGAGAGGATTGAGTCTGTGTGTCCCAGCGTGTGTCTCAGGGAGAGAGGATTGAGTCTGTGTATCCAGCATGTGTCTCAGGGAGAGAGGATTGAGTCTGTGTATCCAGCATGTGTCTCAGGGAGAGAGGATTGAGTCTGTGTATCCAGCGTGTGTCTCAGGGAGAGAGGATTGAGTCTGTGTATCCAGCGTGTGTCTCAGGGAGAGAGGATTGAGTCTGTGTATCCAGCATGTGTCTCAGGGAGAGAGGATTGAGTCTGTGTATCCAGCGTGTGTCTCAGGGAGAGAGGATTGAGTCTGTGTATCCAGCGTGTGTCTCAGGGAGAGAGGATTGAGTCTGTGTATCCAGCGTGTGTCTCAGGGAGAGAGGATTGAGTCTGTGTATCCAGCATGTGTCTCAGGGAGAGAGGATTGAGTCTGTGTATCCAGCATGTGTCTCAGGGAGAGAGGATTGAGTCTGTGTATACCAGCGTGTGTCTCAGGGAGAGAGGATTGAGTCTGTGTATCCAGCGTGTATCTCAGGGAGAGAGGATTGAATCTGTGTATCCAGCGTGTATCTCAGGGAGAGAGGATTGAGTCTGTGTGTCCCAGCAGGAGCCAGTGCCTTCAGGAGCACAGGCGACACACAGAAGGCGCATCAGTTGAGCAACACATGGAGCAGAAACTGTCCTCCTGACTTAAAGGTAAATTTGTGCGTTCCTCTCAAATGTTCAATTCAGATCATTATTATGATTTTGGAAAATGGCTTTTGTCGACATGTTTTGTGTTTGATGTTTAAAGTATGTTGAGGACCAATGGGAAAAAGATGACGGCTTGCTTCAGTCCATGTGTGTTATTGTGGAGACGGGGCTCAGTCTGTGCAATATGGTTCGGGAGGGGTTTATCTGGAGAACATGAGTGAGAGGTAGCGGTGATCTATTCTTACACAGCGCGGATTGTGAGATTTATCTTATTCCCAGGTGCCCACTGCCCCGTGTTTTGCTCGAGCCTTGTGCTGAGATATGAAGCCTGGATCTGGTTATAACTGGAGCATGCTGCTGCATTACATTCCTTGACATATTGTGTCATAATGCATTCACATTGCTTCACTGGAAAGCTAATCTCATTAATAACTTATAGATGGCGGGCAACAACTCAACACCAGGCTCGTGTTCCCAATGTATTTGCTGCAATCAAAATCTCTGGCATTGTGTGGGTCAAGTCATTCGCTTTTTTAAGTACATTAGCATTTCAGTCAAATTTCGTGTCACTTAACCTGTACTTCCTGATTTAACTGGTCTTGTAGCCTTTCGCTTTTAAATTTGGCGATGTCCTGCCCCGCAGACCTCGCAGTGTCAGAATCGACAAATAAATGTAATTTCGAGGATCCCAAGTGAAGACTCAGCTGTTGGATGAGGGGTCACGGAGCCAACGCTACCAGAAATGAAACCCCGGCATGAGCCCCTTCGTATGAGGAGACAAG
Organism: Pristiophorus japonicus; assembly: GCF_044704955.1. Classification (NCBI taxonomy): domain Eukaryota; kingdom Metazoa; phylum Chordata; class Chondrichthyes; family Pristiophoridae; genus Pristiophorus; species Pristiophorus japonicus. The sequence continues at coordinate 63,996 of NW_027254567.1, read as the reverse complement.
GGGCGAAATAACGAAATAAAGACACTCACAGCCCGTGTACATCGGTTAAACTGATCGTTGGTTTCTCAGCCTGGTTAGTGATTTCACTGTTTCTTTATCTCTCCTTCTCGCAGTGAACCTGATGGCGATTGTGATCCTGTCCCGGGGAAAGTGCGGTCTCTCCAAATGCATCACTCGCTACCTGGTGGCCATGGCGACGGCGGATCTGACGGTGATTGTCTTTAATGTGATATTACTTCAGATGTCTGTGCTGTATTGGCGGGACACTTCCCTGTACTACACTCCTGTGTGCAGATTCATTCACTTCCTGGCTCCGACTGCCACAGACAGTTCTGTTTGGTTCACGGTCGCTTTTACCTTTGATCGGTTTCTAGCCATTTGTTGTCAGAAGCTGAAAACCAAATATTGCACCGAGAGAACCGCAGCTGTGGTTATCGTGACTTTGAGCGCACTGTTCTGTTTAAAGAATGTCCTTTGGCCGTTCGTGTATGCTCCTTATTTTACAGCTAATCACATACCGCGGGGTTGCCTTGTATCAGTACAGTTTTATGCTGCACCCACATGGAGAGCTTTCTCTTGGTTTGAACAGCTGTTAACCCCAGTGCTTCCCTTCTGTGTGATTTTATTGTTGAATGCTCTCACCGTCAGACGCATTTTAGTGGCCAGTCGGGCCCGAAGGAACCTCCGGGAAGGCAGCGATGGTGGGAATGACCAGGACCCTGAGATGAGGAACCGCAGAAAGTCCATCGTTTTACTATTCGCAATATCCGCCAGTTTCATCCTGTTCTGGCTGGCAACGGTTGTATATTTCTTATTGTATCGTATCCGAGGCACCTTTAATTACAGAACGTTTTATAACCCTTTGGCAACCTTTGAACACGCGGGAACTATGCTTCAGCTCCTGAGTTCCTGCACGAACACGGCCATTTACACCGTGACCCAGAGTAAGTTCAGGGAGGAGATGATCAATGCACTCAAATATCCCTTTACACTAATTGGTAAATTAGTAAAATAAAGCAAACGGTTGCTGTGAAACCGGACCTGACTCCCCGATTATCACAACTCATCTCGAGATGAGAATTACCATCTATATATACAAAAGGGCCTCGGCAACGGGGCCAACAATATATCTTTTACATTACTGTCTTGTCTTAAATTATAGCAACAGTTAATTTAAAAATAGTCGAGCATAATAATACCAGCAACCGATTAGCATTATTAATACATATTCCTGTATTCCTAGCATGTTTACAAACTGGCCTTGGAGAAACCGGGCCTCAATGCAATGAACCCGCAGCAAGGGCTGCCAATTCGTGATGGGATATTTGTTTGCACCACAAAATGGTTCTTTCCAGTTAGAAAGCAGATTGCTTGTTTCCGTGAACATTTCACCTTTCATCCTCGCTCTCCCTCTTTACCAATTCGCTGAATCACTGGGATGTTTTTCCATATTCAAATCAGCTCGATTCAACATTCTATCTGAGCGCTAGGTTTAAGGTTCAATTAAAGTTCAATTGAAAAAGGCATTTGAGATTTTGTTTCACACAGTGGAGATGAAATAGTTCCTCCATACTGCTGAGAAACTTGCTCAATTTCGAATTGTTTAAAATGTTACTGTTAAAACTCAGTTATGCTGAAATAAAATACAAAAGTTGCTTTTGTGTGTTCCTTGTTAAACTGTCCGCTGAGGGAGGAAGATTTACTCGCATTACAATTGCTAGAATAATCAATTTGAGGTATTGGTTGGGGGAAGAATATTGGCTGGGACACCTGGGAGAACTTCCCAGCTCTTGTTGAATAATGTCATATTTCAGGGACAGCTGAGCGGAGGTATAAGGCCTCGGTTTTTCTCATCTCCGTGCTGCCCCTTGGCGATATCCTCCGAAAACACAATGCCAGGTTCCACATGTACGCTGACGGCACCCAGCTCTCCCTCACCACCATCTGTTTCCTCTCCCCCACTGACTCAGATTGGTCACACTACTTGTCCCACATCCAGTACAAAATGAGCAGAAATTTCCTGCAACAAAATATTGGGAAGACTGAAGCCATTGTCTTCGGTCTGCATCGCCAACTCTGTTCCCTCGCCACCGACTCCATCCCTCTCCCTGGCAACTGTCGAAGGCTGAACCAGGCCGCTCACAACCTTGGTGTTGTATTTGGCCCCAGATGGGTTTCTGACCACATATCTACTGCTTCACCAGACCGCCGACTTCCATCTCCATAATATCGCTCGACTCCACCCTGTCTCAGCTGGTCTGCTGCCCAAACTCTCATCCATGCCTTTGTTACCTCCAAACTTGACAATTCTAACATTCTCCTGCCCAGCCTCCCATCATCCACCCTCCATCAACTTGAACTGATCCAAAACTCTGCTGCCCGTAGTGTAACTCACACCAAGTCCCGGTCACTCATCACCTCTGTGCTCGCCGACCTACATTGGCTTCCGGTCCGAAAACCAAAAAACACCTCAGAGAACATAGGCCGCAGTACAGCAATTAAATGTCAGCCGAGATGATGTGAAAATTCCCACGTGTGGATATTTGAAACCACAGCCTTTTGACTCTGTTGTGCAATTTCTAGCACTGAGCCAGAGCTGGCACTTGGTAAGGTGATGGTGGGACTTCAACTTAGTGCTGCGTAGGCCAATTTAGAGCACAGTTCAGCAGCAGGCTGTACTCGAGCCGAATATAAAGATGGTGTATTACCTTCCCTAATGGTAAACCAGTTGGGCTTTTACAGCAATCCAACAGCTTCATGTCACACTAAAGGAGAAGGCACTCTGCTATTTCCCATCTGCATGCTGCCCCTCAGCGACATCATCTGAAAACACAACCTCAGCTTCCACACGTATACGTCAATTGTAAAATGATCCTTCTTGTTTTCCAATCCCCCGTCTGTCCCAACTCTCTAACCACCTCATACTAGATAGCTTCGAGCTCTCTGTGCTTCTCCAATTCAGGTCTCCTGCACATCACCGGTTACAGTTGCTCCATCATTAGTGGTCGTGCCTTCAGCTGCCGAGGCCTGAAAGCTCTGGAATTCCCTCTGGAAACCTCTCCGCCTCTCTACTCCTCCCCCTTCATTTAAGGTACTCCTTCAAATCTACCTCTTTTACCAAGCTTTCCGACTTTATCCTTACATTGCTCGGTGACAAATCTTGTTTGATAATCACTCTCGCAAAGCGCCTTAGGACGTTTTACTACATTAAAGGCGCTATATAAATGCAAGTTGTTGAGGTAGTAGAGACATTGTACCGGATAAAATAGATAAAAAGGAGGGGATAAAACATTTGTCAGCCTTCAACGTGGAACAATCATCGGCTGGGCTGCATCCCAGGGTTTGCTCAGTGAAGTAAGGGTGGAGGTTCCACAGGCTCTTGTCACCATCTTCCAATGGTCCTGGAACAAAGGAACTAAATTCCAGGTGTCAAAAACATTCACCGTATTTATTAACAACTTCAAGGATGGCACAGCAAGTCATATCTCCAAATGTGTCGTTAGCAAAAAGTTAGGCAACTTTGTTGGCAGTGTTGATGGAAGCATAAAATTGCTCGGGGCCATCGATAGATGAAGTGAATGCGCTAAACTGTGGCAAATGGATCTGAATGTAGGCAAATAGGAGGCCACCCACTTTGGGCCTAAATAAGATAGAAAAGGGCACTTTCTAAATGGTGAAAAGCTGAGAATAGTGGCAGTACAAAAAGACCTGCGAGTCCATAGATATAGATCATTAGAGAGTCATGGACAGTACAGAAAATAATCAACAAGGCTAATGGGATGCTGGCCTTTATATCTAGAGGCCTACAGTACAAGGGAACAGAAGTTAGACTGCAGCTACACTAAACCCTGGTTAGACCACAGCTGGAGCACTGCCAGCCATTCTGGGCACCACACCTTAGGAAGGATATATTGGCTTTGGAGGGAGTGCAGCGTAGGTTTAGCACAATGATACCCTCACCCCACGTTTTACATTCCGAGGATAGATTACACAAATGAGGTTGTACAGACCGGAATGTACAGGATATTAAGGGGAACGTATAGGGGTAGATTGAGATAAAATATTTCCGCTGGTTGGGGATTCTAGGGCTGGGGGCATGGAGTAAAAATGAGAGCCAGATATTTCGAGAGTGACATTGGGAAACACTTCTACACACAGTGTGCTCGCTGTTTAGAACTCTTCCGCAAATGGCAAATGATGTTCGATCAATTGTTAAATTTAAAACTGAGATTGATAGAGTTTTGTTAAGAAAACATATTAAGAGATCTGGGCCAGAGTGCGGGTACATGGAGTAAGGTCACAGATCAGCAATGGGCTCATTGAATGGTGGATCAGGCTGTCGGAGCTGAATGGCCTTCTCCTGTTGTCGCGTTCTCGAGGTGAGATGAGAGTGACTGTCTTTGTCATCACGGCAGCATTTGACCGAGTGTACTATAAAACTTGAGTTAGACCACAGCTAGAGTACTGCGTGCAGTTCTGGTCACTGCATTAGAGGTGGTACTGAGGAAATTTACGGGGTTGCTACCTGGACTGTAGCATTGTAGCGATGAGGAAAGCTTGGATAGGCTAGGTTTGTTTTTGTTGGAACGGAGGAGATGTTATTGAGGTGCATCAAATTATAAGGGGCCTCGGTCGAGTGGATAGGAGGGATCTATTTCCCATAACAGAGGCGTCAACAATAAATGGCATAGATTTTAAGTAATTGGTAGGTGGATTAGAGGGGATTTAAGGGGAATTTTCTTCACCCAGAGGGTGGTGGGGGTCTGGAACACTCTGCCTGAAAGGGTGGAAGAGGCAGAAACCCTCACCACATTTTCAAAGAGCTTGGATGTGCACTTGAAGTGCTGTAACCTACAAGGCTATGGATCAAGAGCTGGAAAGTGGATGTAGGCTGGATGGCTCTTTGTCGGCCAGTGCGGACATGATGGGCCGGAATGGCCTCCTTGCGAGCTGTAAATTTCTATGAATCTATGAATGATCAAGGAGCCCCAGTAAAACTGAAGTCAATGGGGATCAGGGGTAAAACGATCCCCTGGCTGGAGTCATACCTTGCACAAAGGAAGATGGTTGTGGTTGTTCGAGTCCAATAATCTCAGCCACAGGACATCGCTGCAGGAGTTCGGCGGGCAGTGTCCTCGGCCCAACCATCTTCAGTTGCTTCATCAATGACCTTCCCTCCATCATAAGGTCAGAAATGGGGATGTTAAGAAAATAAGAATTAGAAGCAGGAGTAGACCATTTGGCCCCTCGAGCCTGCTCCGCCATTCAATTAGATCATGGCTGATCTGATCTTGGTCTCAACTCCACTTCCCCGCCCGCTCAGCATAACCCTTGCCTCCCTTAGCTGTAACTGCACAGTGTTCAGTTCCATTTACAGCTCCTCAGATAATGAAGCCGTTGGTGCCCGGAAACAGCAAACCTGACCGACATTCCGGCTCGAGCTGATAAGTGACAAGTAACATTCGTGCCACAGAAGTGCCAGGCAACGTTCATCTCCAACAAGGGAGAGACTAACCACCACACCTTGATATTAACAGCATTACCATCGCCGAATCCTCCACCATAAACATCACCATTGACCAGAAAATTAACTGGACCAGCCACATAAATACTGTGGTTACAAGAGCGGGTCAGAGGCTGTGTATTCTGCAACGAGTATCTCACCTCCTGACTTCCCAAAGCCTTTGCACCATCTACAAGTCAGGAATGTGATGGAATATTCTCCACTTCCCTGGATCAGTGCAGCTTCAACAACACTTCAGAAGCTCAACACCAGCCAGGACAAAGCAGCCCGCTTGCTTAGCACCACGTCGACCACCTTCAACATTCACTCCCTCCACCACCGGTGTACCGTGACTGCAGTGTGTACCATCGACAAGATGCCCTGCAGCAAACCGCTCAGGCAACAGATTTCTGGACACTAAGGGAATCGCAGCCTGTGGGGATAATGTGGGAAAGTGAAGTTGTGGTACAAGTTCAGCCATGGTATTATTGGATGGTGGAGCAGGCTCCTCGAGTCACATGGCCTACTCTCATTTCTTATATTCTCATGTCCACAACTAAAATAACGGCACTGAATCCGCGGCCCCTATGTTTGCGTATACGATGCACACATGCCCGTCGGGGCCCCAGAATTTCTGAGTTTAGGCAGGTGAAATCCTCTGGACAGATCGCAAGCATCTGGAAGTAGAAGGTCTCCATGGGCGGAGAGTTGGGCTATTTGCCCAGCCAATGACCTTCAAATTCTTATGACTGATAAAAGCAGGCATCAGGGTTGCTTTATCAGCTTAAGGCTTTTAAAGTAGATAAAAATACAATAAAAACAATAATTTAATCATTTATATTCTGTAAAATAAGGCAAGTTTATTTTTAGACCCTTTAAAATTTGTAAATTTATTTTACAAAAAATTAAATTTTATTTTAAATAATTATTTAAATTCCATTTTTATTAATTTGAAATATGTGATGTTTTTTTAAGTTATTTTAAGTCCTGCTGTGTTTTTCGTGGTATTCCCATAAATACCTATGCTGGCTCCGTATATAATGTCCTCACATTGGTATTAATGGGGATCTTCATCATCGGCAGTCCCTCGAAATCGAGGAAGATTTGCTTCCATTCTAAAAGTGAGTTCTGAGGTGACTGAACAGTCCAATATGGGAACTATTGTGGCCCGCCGACCTGCGATTGGACAGCTCCGCAGGTCGGGCTATAAAAGAGCTGGAGCGGCGAGCCCTGGGACATCACGGCCCCCCGGATCTGTGAGAGAACAGCTCCGCAGGTCGGGTTATAAAAGAGCTGGGGCATTCCACTTCAACCTCCAGCACGAGCTGCTCCAAGTGTGCGACAATTTTGGGATAGGCGACTGGGTGACATCATCAAAACCCTGGTGGCCGTTTTGGAGCGGGCGCAGGAACATCAGCAGGACCCAGGTACAGAGGAGTGGGAAGGTTGGGGTGGAGGAGCGGCGAGTGTTTGTGGCGGAGGTGCGACAGATGAGGTTACGGAGCCCAGAAGAGGCAAGGGGCCCAGGGGCAGCACGGGCCAGCCCACACTGTGATATGTGTGCACACTAGGTCAGTGCAGCAGAGCAGGTCTCCAGTCGTGCTGGTTAACCCTTGCCACTGGACCAAGACCTCGCTCTGTTAAGCCCGTGTGGTGGCTGGTGTGCAATGGTCACCACACGTTAAATTCCACGCACAGGCTTCTTCCACCCACTCAATTGGAGTTCAGGACTGAAACATCGGGTCCTTAATCGAAACACCTCTGAACTCGTGGAAGCAAGTTATCCTCGTTTGAGGGACCGTCTATGATGATGGGTAAGAGAAGGGATAACCAGCTGTGGATAACCAAGGAAATAAAGAAGAGTATCAAATTAAAAACCAATGTGTATAAGGTGGCCAAGGTTAGTGGGAAACTAACAGATTGGGAAAATTTTAAGCGACAGCAAAGAATGACTAAGAAAGCAATAAAGAAAGGAAAGATAGATTACGAAAGTAAGCTTGTGCAAAACATAAAAACAGACAGTTAAAGCTTTTACTGATATACAAAATGGAAAAGAGTGACTAAAGTAAATGTTGGTCCCTTAGAAGATGAGAAGGGGGATTTAATAATGGGAAATGTGGAAATGGCTGAGACCTTAAACAATTATTTTGCTTCCGTCTTCACAGTGGAAGACACAAAAACCATGCCAAAAATTGCTGGTCACGGGAATGTGGGAAGGGGGGACCTTGATATAAAAACTATCGCTAGGGGATTGTGCTGGACAGGCTAATGGGAATCAAGGTAGACAAGTCCCCTGGTCCTGATGAAATGTATCCTAGGGTATTCAAAGAGATGGCGGAAGTTATAGCAGATGCATTCATTATAATCTACCAAAATTCTCTGGAATCTGGGGAGGTACCAGCGGATTGGAAAGCAGCTAATGTAACGCCTCTGTTTAAAAAAGGGGGCAGACAAAAGGCAGGTAACTATAGGCTGGTTCGTTTAGCATCTGTAGTGGGAAAAATGCTTGAAACTATCATTAAGGAAGAAATAGCGGGACATCTAGAAAGGAATAGTGCAATCAAGCAGAAGCAACATGGATTCATGAAGGGGAAATCATGAATCCATTTACTGGAATTCTTTGAGGATATAACGAGCATGGTGGATACAGGTGTACCGATGGATGTGGTATATTTAGATTTCCAAAAGGCATTCGATAAGGTGCCATACAAAAGGTTACTGCAGAAGATAAAGGTATGCGGAGTCAGAGGAAATGTATTAGCATGGATAGAGAATTGTCTGGCTAACAGAAAGCAGAGAGTCGGGATAAATGGGTCCTTTTTGGGTTGGAAATCGGTGGTTAGTGATGTGCCACAGGGATTGGTGCTGGGACCACAACTGTTTACAATATACATAGATGACCTGGAAGAGGGGACAGAGTGTATTGCAACAAAATTTGCAGATGACACAAAGATTAGTGGGAAAGCGGGTTGTGTGGAGGGCACAGAGAGGCTGCAAAGAGATTTAGATAGGTTAAGTGAATGGGCTAAGGTTTGGCAGATGGAATATAATGTCGGAAAATGTGAGGTCATCCACCTTGGAAAAGAAAACATTAAAAGCGAATATTATTTGAATGGGGAGAAATTACAACATGCTGCGGTGCAGAGGGACCTGGGGGTCCTTGTGCATGAAACTCTTTTAGAGTCCTTGTGCATGAATCCCAAAAGTTAGTTTGCAGGTGCAACAGGTAATCAGGAAGGTGAATGGAATGTTGTCCTTCATTACGAGAGGGATGGAATACAGAAGCAGGGAGGTCCTGCTGCAACTGTATAGGATATTGGTGAGGCCGCACCTGGAGTACTGCATGCAGTTTTGGTCACCTTTCTTAAGGAAGGATATACTAGCTTTGGAAGGGGTACAGAGACGATTCACTCGGCTGATTCCTGAGATGAGGGGGTTACCTTATGATGATAGATTGAGTAGACTGGGTCTTTACTCGTTGGAGTTCAGAAGGATGAGGGGTGATCTTACAGAAACATTGAAAATAATGAGGGGGATAGACAAGATAGAGGCAGCGAGGTTGTTTCCACTGGTCGGGGAGGCTAGAACTAGGGGGCACAGCCTCAAAATATGGGGGAGCCAATTTAAAACCGAGTTGAGAAGGAATTTCTTCTCCCAGAGGGTTGTGAATCTAGAATTCTCTGCCCAAGGAAGCAGTTGAGGCTAGCTCATTGAATGTATTCAAATCACAGATAGATAGATTTTTCACCAATAAGGGAATTAAGGGTTACGGGGAGCGGGCGGGTGAGTGGAGCTGAGTCCACGGCCAGATCAGCCATGATCTTGTTGAATGGCGGAGCAGGCTTGAGGGGCTAGATGGCCTACCCCTGTTCCTAATTCTTATGTTCTTATGTTCTTATAAATGGAGTGGTCATGGACTCACAAACAGAAACCACCAGCACCTCAACTGCCAACGAAACACCACCGACGCAACCAAGATGGAAACGATCCTCCAAGGGTTAACCAGATCGAGCCAAGCCCAGACACGGTGAATGCATGAAGGCGATTTGCACGAAAGGCTTGGGCGAGAGTGATGTCATGTATCCTACATGGTTACTGCTTGTGCTATTACAAGGTGTGCCACCAGGGGGCCCTCAGTGGAAGACTTGTAGGTTACTTGTCCAGGTGTGCCAGGCCTAGTATAAAAGGCAGGCCATCAGGTGTGATCCTCACTCTGCAGTTATCAATAAAGGACTACGGTCACTACAGTTCAAGTACAATACATTGTCTCATGGAGTCATTATTCGAGCATCTGAAGACATAATACCAAGGTTTTTAAAGAAAAGAAAAATACTCACCAATCCACCAGCCAATCACTTACCTGCTTGACCATGACGTCAAATTCCTGGGGCATTGGAATCGGTTCTGCGGGAGGTGGGACCAGTACAAACCGAACGGTCTGCACCTGGGCAGGACTGGAACCAATGTCCTCGGGGGAGTGTTTGCTAGTGCTGTTGGAGAGGGATTAAACTAATATGGCAGTGGGATGGGAACCTATGCAGGGAGACAGAGGGAAGTAGAATGGGGGCAGAAGCAAAGGATAGAAAGGATAAAATTAAATTTGGAGGGCAGAGAAACCCAAGGCAAAAAGCAAAAAGGGCCACATTACAGCAAAATCCTAAAGAGGAAAAAGTTGTTAAAAAGACAAGCCTGAAGGCTCTGTGCCTCAATGCGAGGAGTATTCGGAATAAGGTGGATGAATTAACTGCGCAGATAGCAGTTGACGGATATGATGTAATTGGCATCACAGAAACATGGCTCCAGGGTGACCAAGGCTGGGAACTCAACATCCAGGGGTATTCAATATTTAGGAAGGATAGACAGAAAAGAAAAGGAGGTGGGGTGGCATTGTTGGTTAAATGGAAATTAGCTTGGATGATGTGGAATCTGTATGGGTGGAGCTACAGAAAACCATAGGGCAGAAAATGCTAGTGGGATTTGTGTACAGACCACCAAACAGTAGTATTGAGGATGGGGACAGCATCAAAAAAGAAATTAGGGATGCGTGCAATAAAGGTACAGCAGTTATCATGGGCGACTTTAATCTACATATAGATTGGGCTAACCAAACCGGTAGCAATACAGTGGAGGAGGATTTCCTGGAGTGTATTAGGGATGGTTTTCTAGACCAATATGTCGAGGAACCAACTAGAGTGCTGGCCATCCGAGACTGGGTGATGTGTAATGAGAAAGGATTAATTAACAATCTTGTTGTGTGAGACCCCTTGGGGAAGAGTGATCATAATATGGTAGAATTCTTTATTAAGATGGAGAGTGACACAGTTAATTCAGAGACGAGGGCGCTGAACTTGGGGAAAGGTAACTTCGATGGTATGAGACGTGAATTGGCTAGAATAGACTGGCGAGTGATACTTAAAGGGTTGACGGTGGATAGGCAATGGCAAACATTTAAAGATCACATGGATGAACTTCAATCATTGTACTTCCCTGTCTGGAATAAAAATAAAACAGGGGAGGTGGCTCAACCATGGCGAACAAGGGAAATTAAGGATAATGTTAAATCTAAGGAAGAGTCTTATAAATTGGCCAGAAAAAGCTGCAAACCTGAGGACTGAGAGAATTTTAGAATTCAGCAGAGGAGGACAAAGGGTTTAATTAGGAGGGGGAAAATAGAGTATGAGAGGAAGCTTGCTGGGAATATAAAAACTGACTGCAAAAGCTTCTATCGATATGTGAAGAGAAAAAGATTAGTGAAATGTAGATCTCTTGCAGTCAGATTCAGGTGAATTAATAATGTGTAACAAAGAAATGGCGGACCAGTTAAACAAATACTTTGGTTCTGTTTTCACGAAGGAAGAAACAAATAACCTTCCAGAAATACAAGGGGACAGAGGGTCAAGTGAGAAGGAGGAACTGAAGGATATCCTTATAAAGCGGGAAATTGTGTGAGGGAAATTGATGGAATTGAAGGCCGATAAATCCCCGGGGTCTGATAGTCTGCATCCCAGAGTACTTAAGGAAGCGCCTTAGAAATAGTGCATGCATTGGTGATCATTTTCCAACAGTCGATCGACTCTGAATCAGTTCCTCTGGACTGGAGGGTAGCTAATGTAACACCACTGTTTAAAAAAGGAAGGAGAGAGAAAACGGATAATTATAGACTGGTTAGCCTGACATCAGTAGTGGGGAAAATGTTGGAATCAATTATTAAAGAAGAAATAGCAGCACAATTCGAAAACAGTGACAGGATCGGTCCAAGTCAGCATGGATTTATGAAATGGAAATCATGTTTTACAAATCTTCTGAAATGTTTTGAGGATGTAACTATCAGAGTGGACAAGGGACAACCAATGGATGTGGTTTATTTGGAATTTGAAAAGGCTTTTGCCAAGGTCCCACACAAGAAATTGGCATGCAAAATCAAAGCACATGGTATTGGGGGTAATGTACTGATGTGGATAGAGAACTGGTTGGCAGACAGGAAGCAGAGAGTCGGGATAAATGAGTCCTTTTCAGAATGGCAGGCAGTGACTAGTGGAGTGCCGTAGGGCTCAGTGCTGGGACCCCAGCTCTTCTCAATATACATCAATGATTTAGATGAAGGAATTGAGTGTAATATCTCCAAGTTTGCAGATGACACTGAACTGGGTGGCCGATGCAGCTGATTCTTTGGCTACGATTAGATAAGAATGGAACCAGGCGCACGTAGTCCCACCCAGCTGGACTATGATGGAGAGACGTTGGAGAAGGATAGAGTAGGCAACCGTAGCAAAGGGCTGCAGACAGGTCAAGAGGGACCAGGAGGGATTGTTCTCCTTTGGCACAGTCACAAAGGATGCCATTTGTAACTTTGATGAGAGAAGTTTCAGTCCTGTGGCAGGCGCAGAAATCGGATTTGCGGGATTCAAACATGGAATTGTGGGAAAGATGGGCACGGATTCGGGAGGCGACAACGCATTGAAGAGGTTTCGAGAGAAGAGGGATGTTGGAGATGGGACAGTAGTTAACACGGACGGAGGGGTCGAGGGTTGATTTTTGAGCAGAGGGGTGATGACGGCTGATCAGAGGGACAGGGGGAACGTACATGAGGAGAGACAACCGTTAACAATATTAGCTAACATGGGAGCCTGAAAAGGAAGTTGGGTGGTCAACAGTTTGTTGGGAATAGGGTAAAGGGAGAAGGAAATGGGTCTCATGGACAGGATGTGTTCAGAGAGGTCATGGGGGGAGATGGGAGATAAAGTGGAGAAGGTGTGAGCTCAGGGCTCGGGCAGTTGGACTTTAGAATAAGTTTGTCCCGGTGGGCGAGGGGAAGGAAGGGAAGAGGCAGAGGTGGCCGAACGAATGGTCACAATCTGAGAGACAAAGAAGTCCATGAGCTCCTCACACTTAGTGTCGGAGGGTGGAGACATGAGAGAGGGGTTTAAAAAGATGGTTAACTGTGGAGAATACAAGCCACATTTTATATTGACATTCCAGAATGATTGTGGAATAGTGAGCAATGTTTGCAGAAGGGAGCAGGACCCAATAATGCTTTATGTGATCTAGCCAGATCTGGTGGTGAATGACTAAACCAGTTATCCTCCAGATCCAAATAATGTTGGTGAGCTGCAGGTGCAAATATCCACATGGGAATATGATGCATGCGGGCTTAGACTGCTTCAGTATCTGAAGAGTTGCTCATGGACATAAGAACATAAGAAATAGGAACAGGAGTAGGCCATACGGCCCCTCGAGCCTGCTCCACCATTCAATAAGATCATGGCTGATCTGATCATGGACTCAGCTCCACTTCCCTGCCCACTTCCCATAACCGCTTATCCCCTTATCGATTAAAAAACCGTCTATTTCTGTCTTAAATTTATTCAATGACCCAGCTTCCACAGCTCTCAGAGGCAGCGAATTCCACAGATTTACAACCCTCTGAGAGAAGAAATTTCTCCTCATCTCTGTTTTAATTGGGTGGCCCCTTATTCTAAGATCATGCCCTCTCGTTCTAGTCTCCCCCATCAGTGGAAACATCCTCTCTGCATCCACCCTGTCAATCCCCCTCATAATCTTATACGTTTCGATAAGATCACCTCTCATTCTTCTGAATTCCAATCAGTAGAGGCCTCTAGAAGCACCCATGGTGTTTCTTTCCTTCAATATTCAATATCTGACATTGCAATCCCAGGTACACGGGAAGCGATACCCTTATCCAACAAACTTATAACGAGCTCAGGATAGAAAATGATTTTGAGTCACCTTCATTACCCGGTAAGAGAGGAGAACAGGAAGGAAATGGAGCTCGAGAGGCAGAGGGCATTAAAGATGAAGACTGACAGGGAGAAATCTGCCGGACAAGGAACTCGGGATTGTGTGAAAGGGGTCTGGGCAATGAGAGTGACAGTACGAGGGGGAGTGACTGAAACAATGTGACCGAGATTGTGCTAAAGGCCATAGTCGGGCGATAGAAGGAACAACAGGGCTGGATTGGGATCTGCAGTACATGAGATTCAAGTAAAAATGGCACTTTAATCCACAATATATCCTTTTATTTTACGCCATGTGCTTCTGGTTACATTTGCCATGGGATATATGAAACTTAACAATCGTGGTTCTGTCATTGTGCATTTCATTGTTCCAAAAGATACTCAGTTGGACAATGTGTAATGTTGCATCAGCTTAATGAATGTTGTAGATAAACGTCACATGGGACCAAAACCTGTTTGTTCAAGAGTCTGTAAGTAATGTCAGTGGGGATGTGATCTAATTGTCCCACTAGGGGTTTGCTCGAACGATATTAACCCAAAACGTTATCTTCATGAACTGACTATTGGAATCTGAACAGCTCTTTACAGCACAAAAACAAGTCATCTTCAAAAATAAATGTTTTTTTATCGAATTACGGAGATCGAATTGGTGTATTACCCTATTCTGGCAGCAATTGGAGTACCTGGTGGGTCATTATCCACACCTCTGGTGTCAGTAACAGAACATTTGCTGTTTGTGCTGTGAGGCTGGTAGAAGTAGAATGTTGTTCTTCAAATTTAATTACATTGAGAGCCTTCCATTCTTGTCTGGATGGTAAATGCACAGAGGAACTCATCCTCGCTCTGTGCTGAACTGTCGAATCCAGACACCAAATGTGTCCTTGGTGCTCCCAGGCCAGGCCAGGGTAAAACACGCAGGGTGCCACTGCTGGGTGTAATCCATTGATTCCTGGTGGAAAGCTCGCCTGTTGTGGAGATCGGGTTAGGAAGGGCAGGGAGGGATTGTCGTGTTTCCCAAAGTCAGACCACCTGCAGTCCCGGAGAGTGGATTGTGGCTGTGTGTCCCAGCGTGTGTCTCAGGGAGAGAGGATTGAGTCTGTGTATACCAGCATGTGTCTCAGGGAGAGAGGATTGAGTCTGTGTATACCAGCATGTGTCTCAGGGAGAGAGGATTGAGTCTGTGTATCCAGCGTGTGTCTCAGGGAGAGAGGATTGAGTCTGTGTATACCAGCATGTGTCTCAGGGAGAGAGGATTGAGTCTGTGTATCCAGCGTGTGTCTCAGGGAGAGAGGATTGAGTCTGTGTGTCCAGCATGTGTCTCAGGGAGAGAGGATTGAGTCTGTGTATCCAGCGTGTGTCTCAGGGAGAGAGGATTGAGTCTGTGTATCCCAGCTTGTGTCTCAGGGAGAGAGGATTGAGTCTGTGTATACCAGCATGTGTCTCAGGGAGAGAGGATTGAGTATGTGTATCCAGCATGTGTCTCAGGGAGAGAGGATTGAGTCTGTGTATCCAGCATGTGTCTCATGGAGAGAGGATTGAGTCTGTGTATACAGCATGTGTCTCAGGGAGAGAGGATTGAGTCTGTGTATCCAGCGTGTGTCTCAGGGAGAGAGGATTGAGTTTGTGTATACCAGCATGTGTCTCAGGGAGAGAGGATTGATTCTGTGTATACCAGCATGTGTCTCACGGAGAGAGGATTGAGTCTGTATCCCAGCATGTGTCTCAGGGAGAGAGGATTGAGTCTGTGTATCCAGCATGTGTCTCAGGGAGAGAGGATTGAGTCTGTGTATACCAGCATGTGTCTCAGGGAGAGAGGATTGAGTCTGTGTATCCAGCGTGTGTCTCAGGGAGAGAGGATTGAGTCTGTGTATCCCAGCGTGTGTCTCAGGGAGAGAGGATTGAGTGTGTGTATACCAGCATGTGTCTCAGGGAGAGAGGATTGAGTCTGTGTATCCAGCATGTGTCTCAGGGAGAGAGGATTGAGTCTGTGTATCCAGCATGTGTCTCACGGAGAGAGGATTGAGTCTGTGTATCCAGCATGTGTCTCAGGGAGAGAGGATTGAGTCTGTGTATCCAGCGTGTGTCTCAGGGAGAGAGGATTGAGTTTGTGTATACCAGCATGTGTCTCAGGGAGAGAGGATTGAGTCTGTGTATACCAGCATGTGTCTCACGGAGAGAGGATTGAGTCTGTATCCCAGCATGTGTCTCAGGGAGAGAGGATTGAGTCTGTGTATCCAGCATGTGTCTCAGGGAGAGAGGATTGAGTCTGTGTATACCAGCATGTGTCTCAGGGAGAGAGGATTGAGTCTGTGTATCCAGCGTGTGTCTCAGGGAGAGAGGATTGAGTCTGTGTATCCCAGCGTGTGTCTCAGGGAGAGAGGATTGAGTCTGTGTATACCAGCATGTGTCTCAGGGAGAGAGGATTGAGTCTGTGTATACCAGCGTGTGTCTCAGGGAGAGAGGATTGAGTCTGTGTATCCAGCATGTGTCTCAGGGAGAGAGGATTGAGTCTGTGTATACCAGCATGTGTCTCAGGGAGAGAGGATTGAGTCTGTGTATCCAGCATGTGTCTCAGGGAGCGAGGATTGAGTCTGTGTATCCAGCGTGTGTCTCACGGAGCGAGGATTGAGTCTGTGTATACCAGCATGTGTCTCAGGGAGAGAGGATTGAGTCTGTGTATACCAGCATGTGTCTCACGGAGAGAGGATTGAGTCTGTATCCCAGCATGTGTCTCAGGGAGAGAGGATTGAGTCTGTGTATACCAGCATATGTCTCAGGGAGAGAGGATTGAGTCTGTGTATCCAGCGTGTGTCTCAGGGAGAGAGGATTGAGTCTGTGTATCCCAGCGTGTGTCTCAGGGAGAGAGGATTGAGTCTGTGTATACCAGCATGTGTCTCAGGGAGAGAGGATTGAGTCTGTGTATACCAGCGTGTGTCTCAGGGAGAGAGGATTGAGTCTGTGTATCCAGCATGTGTCTCAGGGAGAGAGGATTGAGTCTGTGTATCCAGCATGTGTGTCTCAGGGAGAGAGGATTGAGTTTGTGTATACCAGCATGTGTCTCAGGGAGAGAGGATTGAGTCTGTGTATACCAGCATGTGTCTCACGGAGAGAGGATTGAGTCTGTATCCCAGCATGTGTCCCAGGGAGAGAGGATTGAGTCTGTGTATCCAGCATGTGTCTCAGGGAGAGAGGATTGAGTCTGTGTATACCAGCATGTGTCTCAGGGAGAGAGGATTGAGTCTGTGTATCCAGCATGTGTCTCAGGGAGAGAGGATTGAGTCTGTGTATCCAGCGTGTGTCTCAGGGAGAGAGGATTGAGTCTGTGTATCCCAGTGTGTGTCTCAGGGAGAGAGGATTGAGTCTGTGTATCCCAGTGTGTGTCTCAGGGAGAGAGGATTGAGTCTGTGTGTCCAGCGTGTGTCTCAGGGAGAGAGGATTGAGTCTGTGTATCCCAGTGTGTGTCTCAGGGAGAGAGGATTGAGTCTGTGTATCCCAACGTGTGTCTCAGGGAGAGAGGATTGAGTCTGTGTATCCAGCATGTGTCTCAGGGAGAGAGGATTGAGTCTGTGTATCCAGCATGTGTCTCAGGGAGAGAGGATTGAGTCTGTGTATCCAGCGTGTGTCTCAGGGAGAGAGGATTGAGTCTGTGTATACCAGCGTGTGTCTCAGGGAGAGAGGATTGAGTCTGTGTATACCAGCATGTGTCTCAGGGAGAGAGGATTGAGTCTGTGTATCTAGCGTGTGTCTCAGGGAGAGAGGATTGAGTCTGTGTATCCAGCATGTGTCTCAGGGAGAGAGGATTGAGTCTGTGTATCCAGCGTGTGTCTCAGGGAGAGAGGATTGAGTCTGTGTGTCCCAGCGTGTGTCTCAGGGAGAGAGGATTGAGTCTGTGTATCCAGCATGTGTCTCAGGGAGAGAGGATTGAGTCTGTGTATCCAGCATGTGTCTCAGGGAGAGAGGATTGAGTCTGTGTATCCAGCGTGTGTCTCAGGGAGAGAGGATTGAGTCTGTGTATCCAGCGTGTGTCTCAGGGAGAGAGGATTGAGTCTGTGTATCCAGCATGTGTCTCAGGGAGAGAGGATTGAGTCTGTGTATCCAGCGTGTGTCTCAGGGAGAGAGGATTGAGTCTGTGTATCCAGCGTGTGTCTCAGGGAGAGAGGATTGAGTCTGTGTATCCAGCGTGTGTCTCAGGGAGAGAGGATTGAGTCTGTGTATCCAGCATGTGTCTCAGGGAGAGAGGATTGAGTCTGTGTATCCAGCATGTGTCTCAGGGAGAGAGGATTGAGTCTGTGTATACCAGCGTGTGTCTCAGGGAGAGAGGATTGAGTCTGTGTATCCAGCGTGTATCTCAGGGAGAGAGGATTGAATCTGTGTATCCAGCGTGTATCTCAGGGAGAGAGGATTGAGTCTGTGTGTCCCAGCAGGAGCCAGTGCCTTCAGGAGCACAGGCGACACACAGAAGGCGCATCAGTTGAGCAACACATGGAGCAGAAACTGTCCTCCTGACTTAAAGGTAAATTTGTGGGTTCCTCTCAAATGTTCAATTCAGATCATTATTATGATTTTGGAAAATGGCTTTTGTCGACATGTTTTGTGTTTGATGTTTAAAGTATGTTGAGGACCAGTGGGAAAAAGATGACGGCTTGCTTCAGTCCATGTGTGTTATTGTGGAGACGGGGCTCAGTCTGTGCAATATGGTTCGGGAGGGGTTTATCTGGAGAACATGAGTGAGAGGTAGCGGTGATCTATTCTTACACAGCGCGGATTGTGAGATTTATCTTATTCCCAGGTGCCCACTGCCCCGTGTTTTGCTCGAGCCTTGTGCTGAGATATGAAGCCTGGATCTGGTTATAACTGGAGCATGCTGCTGCATTACATTCCTTGACATATTGTGTCATAATGCATTCACATTGCTTCACTGGAAAGCTAATCTCATTAATAACTTATAGATGGCGGGCAACAACTCAACACCAGGCTCGTGTTCCCAATGTATTTGCTGCAATCAAAATCTCTGGCATTGTGTGGGTCAAGTCATTCGCTTTTTTAAGTACATTAGCATTTCAGTCAAATTTCGTGTCACTTAACCTGTACTTCCTGATTTAACTGGTCTTGTAGCCTTTCGCTTTTAAATTTGGCGATGTCCTGCCCCGCAGACCTCGCAGTGTCAGAATCGACAAATAAATGTAATTTCGAGGATCCCAAGTGAAGACTCAGCTGTTGGATGAGGGGTCACGGAGCCAACGCTACCAGAAATGAAACCCCGGCATGAGCCCCTTCGTATGAGGAGACAAGGGGCGAAATAACGAAATAAAGACACTCACAGCCCGTGTACATCGGTTAAACTGATCGTTGGTTTCTCAGCCTGGTTAGTGATTTCACTGTTTCTTTATCTCTCCTTCTCGCAGTGAACCTGATGGCGATTGTGATCCTGTCCCGGGGAAAGTGCGGTCTCTCCAAATGCATCACTCGCTACCTGGTGGCCATGGCGACGGCGGATCTGACGGTGATTGTCTTTAATGTGATATTACTTCAGATGTCTGTGCTGTATTGGCGGGACACTTCCCTGTACTACACTCCTGTGTGCAGATTCATTCACTTCCTGGCTCCGACTGCCACAGACAGTTCTGTTTGGTTCACGGTCGCTTTTACCTTTGATCGGTTTCTAGCCATTTGTTGTCAGAAGCTGAAAACCAAATATTGCACCGAGAGAACCGCAGCTGTGGTTATCGTGACTTTGAGCGCACTGTTCTGTTTAAAGAATGTCCTTTGGCCGTTCGTGTATGCTCCTTATTTTACAGCTAATCACATACCGCGGGGTTGCCTTGTATCAGTACAGTTTTATGCTGCACCCACATGGAGAGCTTTCTCTTGGTTTGAACAGCTGTTAACCCCAGTGCTTCCCTTCTGTGTGATTTTATTGTTGAATGCTCTCACCGTCAGACGCATTTTAGTGGCCAGTCGGGCCCGAAGGAACCTCCGGGAAGGCAGCGATGGTGGGAATGACCAGGACCCTGAGATGAGGAACCGCAGAAAGTCCATCGTTTTACTATTCGCAATATCCGCCAGTTTCATCCTGTTCTGGCTGGCAACGGTTGTATATTTCTTATTGTATCGTATCCGAGGCACCTTTAATTACAGAACGTTTTATAACCCTTTGGCAACCTTTGAACACGCGGGAACTATGCTTCAGCTCCTGAGTTCCTGCACGAACACGGCCATTTACACCGTGACCCAGAGTAAGTTCAGGGAGGAGATGATCAATGCACTCAAATATCCCTTTACACTAATTGGTAAATTAGTAAAATAAAGCAAACGGTTGCTGTGAAACCGGACCTGACTCCCCGATTATCACAACTCATCTCGAGATGAGAATTACCATCTATATATACAAAAGGGCCTCGGCAACGGGGCCAACAATATATCTTTTACATTACTGTCTTGTCTTAAATTATAGCAACAGTTAATTTAAAAATAGTCGAGCATAATAATACCAGCAACCGATTAGCATTATTAATACATATTCCTGTATTCCTAGCATGTTTACAAACTGGCCTTGGAGAAACCGGGCCTCAATGCAATGAACCCGCAGCAAGGGCTGCCAATTCGTGATGGGATATTTGTTTGCACCACAAAATGGTTCTTTCCAGTTAGAAAGCAGATTGCTTGTTTCCGTGAACATTTCACCTTTCATCCTCGCTCTCCCTCTTTACCAATTCGCTGAATCACTGGGATGTTTTTCCATATTCAAATCAGCTCGATTCAACATTCTATCTGAGCGCTAGGTTTAAGGTTCAATTAAAGTTCAATTGAAAAAGGCATTTGAGATTTTGTTTCACACAGTGGAGATGAAATAGTTCCTCCATACTGCTGAGAAACTTGCTCAATTTCGAATTGTTTAAAATGTTACTGTTAAAACTCAGTTATGCTGAAATAAAATACAAAAGTTGCTTTTGTGTGTTCCTTGTTAAACTGTCCGCTGAGGGAGGAAGATTTACTCGCATTACAATTGCTAGAATAATCAATTTGAGGTATTGGTTGGGGGAAGAATATTGGCTGGGACACCTGGGAGAACTTCCCAGCTCTTGTTGAATAATGTCATATTTCAGGGACAGCTGAGCGGAGGTATAAGGCCTCGGTTTTTCTCATCTCCGTGCTGCCCCTTGGCGATATCCTCCGAAAACACAATGCCAGGTTCCACATGTACGCTGACGGCACCCAGCTCTCCCTCACCACCATCTGTTTCCTCTCCCCCACTGACTCAGATTGGTCACACTACTTGTCCCACATCCAGTACAAAATGAGCAGAAATTTCCTGCAACAAAATATTGGGAAGACTGAAGCCATTGTCTTCGGTCTGCATCGCCAACTCTGTTCCCTCGCCACCGACTCCATCCCTCTCCCTGGCAACTGTCGAAGGCTGAACCAGGCCGCTCACAACCTTGGTGTTGTATTTGGCCCCAGATGGGTTTCTGACCACATATCTACTGCTTCACCAGACCGCCGACTTCCATCTCCATAATATCGCTCGACTCCACCCTGTCTCAGCTGGTCTGCTGCCCAAACTCTCATCCATGCCTTTGTTACCTCCAAACTTGACAATTCTAACATTCTCCTGCCCAGCCTCCCATCATCCACCCTCCATCAACTTGAACTGATCCAAAACTCTGCTGCCCGTAGTGTAACTCACACCAAGTCCCGGTCACTCATCACCTCTGTGCTCGCCGACCTACATTGGCTTCCGGTCCGAAAACCAAAAAACACCTCAGAGAACATAGGCCGCAGTACAGCAATTAAATGTCAGCCGAGATGATGTGAAAATTCCCACGTGTGGATATTTGAAACCACAGCCTTTTGACTCTGTTGTGCAATTTCTAGCACTGAGCCAGAGCTGGCACTTGGTAAGGTGATGGTGGGACTTCAACTTAGTGCTGCGTAGGCCAATTTAGAGCACAGTTCAGCAGCAGGCTGTACTCGAGCCGAATATAAAGATGGTGTATTACCTTCCCTAATGGTAAACCAGTTGGGCTTTTACAGCAATCCAACAGCTTCATGTCACACTAAAGGAGAAGGCACTCTGCTATTTCCCATCTGCATGCTGCCCCTCAGCGACATCATCTGAAAACACAACCTCAGCTTCCACACGTATACGTCAATTGTAAAATGATCCTTCTTGTTTTCCAATCCCCCGTCTGTCCCAACTCTCTAACCACCTCATACTAGATAGCTTCGAGCTCTCTGTGCTTCTCCAATTCAGGTCTCCTGCACATCACCGGTTACAGTTGCTCCATCATTAGTGGTCGTGCCTTCAGCTGCCGAGGCCTGAAAGCTCTGGAATTCCCTCTGGAAACCTCTCCGCCTCTCTACTCCTCCCCCTTCATTTAAGGTACTCCTTCAAATCTACCTCTTTTACCAAGCTTTCCGACTTTATCCTTACATTGCTCGGTGACAAATCTTGTTTGATAATCACTCTCGCAAAGCGCCTTAGGACGTTTTACTACATTAAAGGCGCTATATAAATGCAAGTTGTTGAGGTAGTAGAGACATTGTACCGGATAAAATAGATAAAAAGGAGGGGATAAAACATTTGTCAGCCTTCAACGTGGAACAATCATCGGCTGGGCTGCATCCCAGGGTTTGCTCAGTGAAGTAAGGGTGGAGGTTCCACAGGCTCTTGTCACCATCTTCCAATGGTCCTGGAACAAAGGAACTAAATTCCAGGTGTCAAAAACATTCACCGTATTTATTAACAACTTCAAGGATGGCACAGCAAGTCATATCTCCAAATGTGTCGTTAGCAAAAAGTTAGGCAACTTTGTTGGCAGTGTTGATGGAAGCATAAAATTGCTCGGGGCCATCGATAGATGAAGTGAATGCGCTAAACTGTGGCAAATGGATCTGAATGTAGGCAAATAGGAGGCCACCCACTTTGGGCCTAAATAAGATAGAAAAGGGCACTTTCTAAATGGTGAAAAGCTGAGAATAGTGGCAGTACAAAAAGACCTGCGAGTCCATAGATATAGATCATTAGAGAGTCATGGACAGTACAGAAAATAATCAACAAGGCTAATGGGATGCTGGCCTTTATATCTAGAGGCCTACAGTACAAGGGAACAGAAGTTAGACTGCAGCTACACTAAACCCTGGTTAGACCACAGCTGGAGCACTGCCAGCCATTCTGGGCACCACACCTTAGGAAGGATATATTGGCTTTGGAGGGAGTGCAGCGTAGGTTTAGCACAATGATACCCTCACCCCACGTTTTACATTCCGAGGATAGATTACACAAATGAGGTTGTACAGACCGGAATGTACAGGATATTAAGGGGAACGTATAGGGGTAGATTGAGATAAAATATTTCCGCTGGTTGGGGATTCTAGGGCTGGGGGCATGGAGTAAAAATGAGAGCCAGATATTTCGAGAGTGACATTGGGAAACACTTCTACACACAGTGTGCTCGCTGTTTAGAACTCTTCCGCAAATGGCAAATGATGTTCGATCAATTGTTAAATTTAAAACTGAGATTGATAGAGTTTTGTTAAGAAAACATATTAAGAGATCTGGGCCAGAGTGCGGGTACATGGAGTAAGGTCACAGATCAGCAATGGGCTCATTGAATGGTGGATCAGGCTGTCGGAGCTGAATGGCCTTCTCCTGTTGTCGCGTTCTCGAGGTGAGATGAGAGTGACTGTCTTTGTCATCACGGCAGCATTTGACCGAGTGTACTATAAAACTTGAGTTAGACCACAGCTAGAGTACTGCGTGCAGTTCTGGTCACTGCATTAGAGGTGGTACTGAGGAAATTTACGGGGTTGCTACCTGGACTGTAGCATTGTAGCGATGAGGAAAGCTTGGATAGGCTAGGTTTGTTTTTGTTGGAACGGAGGAGATGTTATTGAGGTGCATCAAATTATAAGGGGCCTCGGTCGAGTGGATAGGAGGGATCTATTTCCCATAACAGAGGCGTCAACAATAAATGGCATAGATTTTAAGTAATTGGTAGGTGGATTAGAGGGGATTTAAGGGGAATTTTCTTCACCCAGAGGGTGGTGGGGGTCTGGAACACTCTGCCTGAAAGGGTGGAAGAGGCAGAAACCCTCACCACATTTTCAAAGAGCTTGGATGTGCACTTGAAGTGCTGTAACCTACAAGGCTATGGATCAAGAGCTGGAAAGTGGATGTAGGCTGGATGGCTCTTTGTCGGCCAGTGCGGACATGATGGGCCGGAATGGCCTCCTT
This sequence comes from Pristiophorus japonicus, assembly GCF_044704955.1. NCBI lineage: Eukaryota > Metazoa > Chordata > Chondrichthyes > Pristiophoridae > Pristiophorus > Pristiophorus japonicus. Next base: position 40,001 of record NW_027254567.1, on the reverse strand, counting down.
GCGAGCTGTAAATTTCTATGAATCTATGAATGATCAAGGAGCCCCAGTAAAACTGAAGTCAATGGGGATCAGGGGTAAAACGATCCCCTGGCTGGAGTCATACCTTGCACAAAGGAAGATGGTTGTGGTTGTTCGAGTCCAATAATCTCAGCCACAGGACATCGCTGCAGGAGTTCGGCGGGCAGTGTCCTCGGCCCAACCATCTTCAGTTGCTTCATCAATGACCTTCCCTCCATCATAAGGTCAGAAATGGGGATGTTAAGAAAATAAGAATTAGAAGCAGGAGTAGACCATTTGGCCCCTCGAGCCTGCTCCGCCATTCAATTAGATCATGGCTGATCTGATCTTGGTCTCAACTCCACTTCCCCGCCCGCTCAGCATAACCCTTGCCTCCCTTAGCTGTAACTGCACAGTGTTCAGTTCCATTTACAGCTCCTCAGATAATGAAGCCGTTGGTGCCCGGAAACAGCAAACCTGACCGACATTCCGGCTCGAGCTGATAAGTGACAAGTAACATTCGTGCCACAGAAGTGCCAGGCAACGTTCATCTCCAACAAGGGAGAGACTAACCACCACACCTTGATATTAACAGCATTACCATCGCCGAATCCTCCACCATAAACATCACCATTGACCAGAAAATTAACTGGACCAGCCACATAAATACTGTGGTTACAAGAGCGGGTCAGAGGCTGTGTATTCTGCAACGAGTATCTCACCTCCTGACTTCCCAAAGCCTTTGCACCATCTACAAGTCAGGAATGTGATGGAATATTCTCCACTTCCCTGGATCAGTGCAGCTTCAACAACACTTCAGAAGCTCAACACCAGCCAGGACAAAGCAGCCCGCTTGCTTAGCACCACGTCGACCACCTTCAACATTCACTCCCTCCACCACCGGTGTACCGTGACTGCAGTGTGTACCATCGACAAGATGCCCTGCAGCAAACCGCTCAGGCAACAGATTTCTGGACACTAAGGGAATCGCAGCCTGTGGGGATAATGTGGGAAAGTGAAGTTGTGGTACAAGTTCAGCCATGGTATTATTGGATGGTGGAGCAGGCTCCTCGAGTCACATGGCCTACTCTCATTTCTTATATTCTCATGTCCACAACTAAAATAACGGCACTGAATCCGCGGCCCCTATGTTTGCGTATACGATGCACACATGCCCGTCGGGGCCCCAGAATTTCTGAGTTTAGGCAGGTGAAATCCTCTGGACAGATCGCAAGCATCTGGAAGTAGAAGGTCTCCATGGGCGGAGAGTTGGGCTATTTGCCCAGCCAATGACCTTCAAATTCTTATGACTGATAAAAGCAGGCATCAGGGTTGCTTTATCAGCTTAAGGCTTTTAAAGTAGATAAAAATACAATAAAAACAATAATTTAATCATTTATATTCTGTAAAATAAGGCAAGTTTATTTTTAGACCCTTTAAAATTTGTAAATTTATTTTACAAAAAATTAAATTTTATTTTAAATAATTATTTAAATTCCATTTTTATTAATTTGAAATATGTGATGTTTTTTTAAGTTATTTTAAGTCCTGCTGTGTTTTTCGTGGTATTCCCATAAATACCTATGCTGGCTCCGTATATAATGTCCTCACATTGGTATTAATGGGGATCTTCATCATCGGCAGTCCCTCGAAATCGAGGAAGATTTGCTTCCATTCTAAAAGTGAGTTCTGAGGTGACTGAACAGTCCAATATGGGAACTATTGTGGCCCGCCGACCTGCGATTGGACAGCTCCGCAGGTCGGGCTATAAAAGAGCTGGAGCGGCGAGCCCTGGGACATCACGGCCCCCCGGATCTGTGAGAGAACAGCTCCGCAGGTCGGGTTATAAAAGAGCTGGGGCATTCCACTTCAACCTCCAGCACGAGCTGCTCCAAGTGTGCGACAATTTTGGGATAGGCGACTGGGTGACATCATCAAAACCCTGGTGGCCGTTTTGGAGCGGGCGCAGGAACATCAGCAGGACCCAGGTACAGAGGAGTGGGAAGGTTGGGGTGGAGGAGCGGCGAGTGTTTGTGGCGGAGGTGCGACAGATGAGGTTACGGAGCCCAGAAGAGGCAAGGGGCCCAGGGGCAGCACGGGCCAGCCCACACTGTGATATGTGTGCACACTAGGTCAGTGCAGCAGAGCAGGTCTCCAGTCGTGCTGGTTAACCCTTGCCACTGGACCAAGACCTCGCTCTGTTAAGCCCGTGTGGTGGCTGGTGTGCAATGGTCACCACACGTTAAATTCCACGCACAGGCTTCTTCCACCCACTCAATTGGAGTTCAGGACTGAAACATCGGGTCCTTAATCGAAACACCTCTGAACTCGTGGAAGCAAGTTATCCTCGTTTGAGGGACCGTCTATGATGATGGGTAAGAGAAGGGATAACCAGCTGTGGATAACCAAGGAAATAAAGAAGAGTATCAAATTAAAAACCAATGTGTATAAGGTGGCCAAGGTTAGTGGGAAACTAACAGATTGGGAAAATTTTAAGCGACAGCAAAGAATGACTAAGAAAGCAATAAAGAAAGGAAAGATAGATTACGAAAGTAAGCTTGTGCAAAACATAAAAACAGACAGTTAAAGCTTTTACTGATATACAAAATGGAAAAGAGTGACTAAAGTAAATGTTGGTCCCTTAGAAGATGAGAAGGGGGATTTAATAATGGGAAATGTGGAAATGGCTGAGACCTTAAACAATTATTTTGCTTCCGTCTTCACAGTGGAAGACACAAAAACCATGCCAAAAATTGCTGGTCACGGGAATGTGGGAAGGGGGGACCTTGATATAAAAACTATCGCTAGGGGATTGTGCTGGACAGGCTAATGGGAATCAAGGTAGACAAGTCCCCTGGTCCTGATGAAATGTATCCTAGGGTATTCAAAGAGATGGCGGAAGTTATAGCAGATGCATTCATTATAATCTACCAAAATTCTCTGGAATCTGGGGAGGTACCAGCGGATTGGAAAGCAGCTAATGTAACGCCTCTGTTTAAAAAAGGGGGCAGACAAAAGGCAGGTAACTATAGGCTGGTTCGTTTAGCATCTGTAGTGGGAAAAATGCTTGAAACTATCATTAAGGAAGAAATAGCGGGACATCTAGAAAGGAATAGTGCAATCAAGCAGAAGCAACATGGATTCATGAAGGGGAAATCATGAATCCATTTACTGGAATTCTTTGAGGATATAACGAGCATGGTGGATACAGGTGTACCGATGGATGTGGTATATTTAGATTTCCAAAAGGCATTCGATAAGGTGCCATACAAAAGGTTACTGCAGAAGATAAAGGTATGCGGAGTCAGAGGAAATGTATTAGCATGGATAGAGAATTGTCTGGCTAACAGAAAGCAGAGAGTCGGGATAAATGGGTCCTTTTTGGGTTGGAAATCGGTGGTTAGTGATGTGCCACAGGGATTGGTGCTGGGACCACAACTGTTTACAATATACATAGATGACCTGGAAGAGGGGACAGAGTGTATTGCAACAAAATTTGCAGATGACACAAAGATTAGTGGGAAAGCGGGTTGTGTGGAGGGCACAGAGAGGCTGCAAAGAGATTTAGATAGGTTAAGTGAATGGGCTAAGGTTTGGCAGATGGAATATAATGTCGGAAAATGTGAGGTCATCCACCTTGGAAAAGAAAACATTAAAAGCGAATATTATTTGAATGGGGAGAAATTACAACATGCTGCGGTGCAGAGGGACCTGGGGGTCCTTGTGCATGAAACTCTTTTAGAGTCCTTGTGCATGAATCCCAAAAGTTAGTTTGCAGGTGCAACAGGTAATCAGGAAGGTGAATGGAATGTTGTCCTTCATTACGAGAGGGATGGAATACAGAAGCAGGGAGGTCCTGCTGCAACTGTATAGGATATTGGTGAGGCCGCACCTGGAGTACTGCATGCAGTTTTGGTCACCTTTCTTAAGGAAGGATATACTAGCTTTGGAAGGGGTACAGAGACGATTCACTCGGCTGATTCCTGAGATGAGGGGGTTACCTTATGATGATAGATTGAGTAGACTGGGTCTTTACTCGTTGGAGTTCAGAAGGATGAGGGGTGATCTTACAGAAACATTGAAAATAATGAGGGGGATAGACAAGATAGAGGCAGCGAGGTTGTTTCCACTGGTCGGGGAGGCTAGAACTAGGGGGCACAGCCTCAAAATATGGGGGAGCCAATTTAAAACCGAGTTGAGAAGGAATTTCTTCTCCCAGAGGGTTGTGAATCTAGAATTCTCTGCCCAAGGAAGCAGTTGAGGCTAGCTCATTGAATGTATTCAAATCACAGATAGATAGATTTTTCACCAATAAGGGAATTAAGGGTTACGGGGAGCGGGCGGGTGAGTGGAGCTGAGTCCACGGCCAGATCAGCCATGATCTTGTTGAATGGCGGAGCAGGCTTGAGGGGCTAGATGGCCTACCCCTGTTCCTAATTCTTATGTTCTTATGTTCTTATAAATGGAGTGGTCATGGACTCACAAACAGAAACCACCAGCACCTCAACTGCCAACGAAACACCACCGACGCAACCAAGATGGAAACGATCCTCCAAGGGTTAACCAGATCGAGCCAAGCCCAGACACGGTGAATGCATGAAGGCGATTTGCACGAAAGGCTTGGGCGAGAGTGATGTCATGTATCCTACATGGTTACTGCTTGTGCTATTACAAGGTGTGCCACCAGGGGGCCCTCAGTGGAAGACTTGTAGGTTACTTGTCCAGGTGTGCCAGGCCTAGTATAAAAGGCAGGCCATCAGGTGTGATCCTCACTCTGCAGTTATCAATAAAGGACTACGGTCACTACAGTTCAAGTACAATACATTGTCTCATGGAGTCATTATTCGAGCATCTGAAGACATAATACCAAGGTTTTTAAAGAAAAGAAAAATACTCACCAATCCACCAGCCAATCACTTACCTGCTTGACCATGACGTCAAATTCCTGGGGCATTGGAATCGGTTCTGCGGGAGGTGGGACCAGTACAAACCGAACGGTCTGCACCTGGGCAGGACTGGAACCAATGTCCTCGGGGGAGTGTTTGCTAGTGCTGTTGGAGAGGGATTAAACTAATATGGCAGTGGGATGGGAACCTATGCAGGGAGACAGAGGGAAGTAGAATGGGGGCAGAAGCAAAGGATAGAAAGGATAAAATTAAATTTGGAGGGCAGAGAAACCCAAGGCAAAAAGCAAAAAGGGCCACATTACAGCAAAATCCTAAAGAGGAAAAAGTTGTTAAAAAGACAAGCCTGAAGGCTCTGTGCCTCAATGCGAGGAGTATTCGGAATAAGGTGGATGAATTAACTGCGCAGATAGCAGTTGACGGATATGATGTAATTGGCATCACAGAAACATGGCTCCAGGGTGACCAAGGCTGGGAACTCAACATCCAGGGGTATTCAATATTTAGGAAGGATAGACAGAAAAGAAAAGGAGGTGGGGTGGCATTGTTGGTTAAATGGAAATTAGCTTGGATGATGTGGAATCTGTATGGGTGGAGCTACAGAAAACCATAGGGCAGAAAATGCTAGTGGGATTTGTGTACAGACCACCAAACAGTAGTATTGAGGATGGGGACAGCATCAAAAAAGAAATTAGGGATGCGTGCAATAAAGGTACAGCAGTTATCATGGGCGACTTTAATCTACATATAGATTGGGCTAACCAAACCGGTAGCAATACAGTGGAGGAGGATTTCCTGGAGTGTATTAGGGATGGTTTTCTAGACCAATATGTCGAGGAACCAACTAGAGTGCTGGCCATCCGAGACTGGGTGATGTGTAATGAGAAAGGATTAATTAACAATCTTGTTGTGTGAGACCCCTTGGGGAAGAGTGATCATAATATGGTAGAATTCTTTATTAAGATGGAGAGTGACACAGTTAATTCAGAGACGAGGGCGCTGAACTTGGGGAAAGGTAACTTCGATGGTATGAGACGTGAATTGGCTAGAATAGACTGGCGAGTGATACTTAAAGGGTTGACGGTGGATAGGCAATGGCAAACATTTAAAGATCACATGGATGAACTTCAATCATTGTACTTCCCTGTCTGGAATAAAAATAAAACAGGGGAGGTGGCTCAACCATGGCGAACAAGGGAAATTAAGGATAATGTTAAATCTAAGGAAGAGTCTTATAAATTGGCCAGAAAAAGCTGCAAACCTGAGGACTGAGAGAATTTTAGAATTCAGCAGAGGAGGACAAAGGGTTTAATTAGGAGGGGGAAAATAGAGTATGAGAGGAAGCTTGCTGGGAATATAAAAACTGACTGCAAAAGCTTCTATCGATATGTGAAGAGAAAAAGATTAGTGAAATGTAGATCTCTTGCAGTCAGATTCAGGTGAATTAATAATGTGTAACAAAGAAATGGCGGACCAGTTAAACAAATACTTTGGTTCTGTTTTCACGAAGGAAGAAACAAATAACCTTCCAGAAATACAAGGGGACAGAGGGTCAAGTGAGAAGGAGGAACTGAAGGATATCCTTATAAAGCGGGAAATTGTGTGAGGGAAATTGATGGAATTGAAGGCCGATAAATCCCCGGGGTCTGATAGTCTGCATCCCAGAGTACTTAAGGAAGCGCCTTAGAAATAGTGCATGCATTGGTGATCATTTTCCAACAGTCGATCGACTCTGAATCAGTTCCTCTGGACTGGAGGGTAGCTAATGTAACACCACTGTTTAAAAAAGGAAGGAGAGAGAAAACGGATAATTATAGACTGGTTAGCCTGACATCAGTAGTGGGGAAAATGTTGGAATCAATTATTAAAGAAGAAATAGCAGCACAATTCGAAAACAGTGACAGGATCGGTCCAAGTCAGCATGGATTTATGAAATGGAAATCATGTTTTACAAATCTTCTGAAATGTTTTGAGGATGTAACTATCAGAGTGGACAAGGGACAACCAATGGATGTGGTTTATTTGGAATTTGAAAAGGCTTTTGCCAAGGTCCCACACAAGAAATTGGCATGCAAAATCAAAGCACATGGTATTGGGGGTAATGTACTGATGTGGATAGAGAACTGGTTGGCAGACAGGAAGCAGAGAGTCGGGATAAATGAGTCCTTTTCAGAATGGCAGGCAGTGACTAGTGGAGTGCCGTAGGGCTCAGTGCTGGGACCCCAGCTCTTCTCAATATACATCAATGATTTAGATGAAGGAATTGAGTGTAATATCTCCAAGTTTGCAGATGACACTGAACTGGGTGGTGGTGTGAGCTGTGAGGAGGACGCTAAAAGGCTGCAGGATGACTTGGACAGGTTAGGTGAGTGGGTAAATGCATGGCAGATGCAGTATAATGTGAATAAATGTGAGGTTATCCACTTTGGGGACAAAAACACGAAGGCAGAATATTATCTGAATGGTGGCAGATTAGATAAGGGGAGGTGCAGCAAGACCTGGGTGTCATGGTTCATCAGTCATTGAAAGTTGGAATGCAGATAAAGCAGGTGGTGTAGAAGGCAAATGGTATGTTGGCCTTCATAGCTAGGGGTTTTGAGTATAGGAGCAGGGAGGTCTTACTGCAGTTGTACAAGGCCTTGATGAGGCCTCACCTGGAATATTGTGTTCAGTTTTGGCCTCCTAATCTGAGGAAGGACGTTCTTGCTATCGAGGGAGTGCAGCGAAGGTTCACCAGACTGATCCCTGGGATGGCGGGACTGACATATGAGGAGAGACTGGATCAACTGGGCCTTTATACATTGGAGTTTAGAAAGATGAGAGGGGAACTCATATGAACTTACAAGATTCTGATGGGACTTGGCAGGTTCGCTGCGGGAAGAATGTTCCCGATGAAGGGGAAGTGCAGAACCAGGGGACACAGTATTAAGAGAAGGGTGAGGACATTTAGGACTGAGTTGTGTAAGGTTCGAAAATTAACGGCCGCATTTTATTGAAATACCCTAAGTAGAAGAAAACGACCATGGGATCGTCCTATACATTTTAAATGAACATTTTTTGGCCATGTAAAATCCTCAGACCAGGCAGTCTGGGAAACGTGTGGGCGAATACAGACATTGTGGAGTCTGGCTCACAAGCGAGACAGAGGCACTGGCCAATGGGGGAAATGTTCATTCTGGCAGGCCAATCAGGGTTCGAGTCGGGCCTGAAGCGGGAAATCCTCAACCAATGGGGACTATCCAGCCCAGTTTGAAAATATGACTCACCCCTAATGAATGTGGACTATTAGCTACTTAATGGCCCATCAAAGGGGAGGCCCAAACTGATTGACTCCCCGGACTGTTACAATGGACGAGCAGACATTGAGGCACCAATGTGCACTGAAACAATACCCCTGTCCTCACACCTACCTGTACCTGTGACATCTCCTGATTAAATATCCAAAGCTATCTCCCCGCCCAAACTTACACAATGGACATAGAAACATAGAAAAATAGAAAAATAGGTGCAGGATTAGGCCATTCGGCCCTTCTAGCCTGCACCGCCATTCAATGAGTTCATGGCTGAACATGCAACTTCAGTACCCCATTCCTGCTTTCTCGCCATACCCCTTGATCCCCCTAGTAGTAAGGACTTCATCTAACTCCCTTTTGAATATATTTAGTGAATTGGCCTCAACTACTTTCTGTGGTAGAGAATTCCACAGGTTCACCACTCTCTGGGTGAAGAAGTTTCTCCTCATCTCGGTCCTAAATGGCTTACCCCTTATCCTTCGACTGTGACCCCTGGTTCTGGACTTCCCCAACATTGGGAACATTCTTCCTGCATCTAACCTGTCTAAACCCGTCAGAATTTTAAACGTTTCTATGAGGTCCCCTCTCATTCTTCTGAACTCCAGTGAATACAAGTCCAGTTGATCCAGTCTTTCTTGATAGGTCAGTCCCACCATCCCGGGAGTACAGGGAGTACCTTCAGTCCCAGATAACTGAGGGAAAAGGTTACGTCAGAGGACTGCAGGAGGAACTTGCCCAGGCTCAGAACCAGGGAAGGTTGGGAGAGGGTAAGAGTCTCCAACTACAGGCTGCGCTTCAGGCGTGCCACAGCAGGGCAGAGGAGGATCATCGTTCCTTTCAGGAACAAATCGATCGGCTCACCCTGGCTCTGGCTGAAGTCAAAGCAGCCCTTGTTCTAGACGGAGCAAAAGCTCTGGAAGTGCCCGAGACTCGAATCCCCACCTGGCCCGACACCAAAGCTCTGGCCCTAGCTGAGGCAAAAGCCCTTGGCTGGGCTGAAAGCAAGGCACCCAGTAAAGGGGTGGTGTGCCTTATCAACCCAGCCGAGGTACGGAAGGGGGAGCATCGTGAAACAGGCTGTGGGGAGGAGGATAGGGAGGAAGGATCCTACAGGCCCTCTCCCACAGCCCCATTGGGGATCCCGGAGGAGAGGCAGGGTGAAATGCTGGAATCTAAACCTCTGGGACCAGCCCCAATGTGCCCCATCGGGCAGAGTAGATTCGGACCACCCGCAGTGGGTCAGGCTGAGGGTCCCCTACAGAACCAGTACGTGCTTCCCCACAGTGCGACCCAGCTGTGGCAGATGGTGGCCCATGTGAATAAACTTACCTGAAAAGGAAACCCCTCTGTCCACTTTATGGAAGTAGAGCAGGTAGGAGACATAAATGACTGCGATGAGGCCGAATGGAGCAAACTGCTCCTGTTCTCACTGGACCCAGCCCTGTGTTAGGCTCTCTCTGCTGAGAGCAAGAGGGGTCAGCGAACAATGGCCGCTCTCCAGGAGGATACACTGGAGACCATGGGGTTGAACGACGGCTGTCCGTTCGACCGGGTACAGGCCACTGTCCAGAGACCCGGGGAGACCCCCCCAGGCGTTCGCTGATCGACTGTGGCCAGTGTATGAGGAAGCCAGTGGGAGGGAATTTGGACCGAACCCAGCTGGATGCACACCGACGTGGTCGCTGGCTGTGTGCACTGGTGGCAAACAGCCTCCCGGAGTTACACGCCCAGGCCAACCTGTGGTTCGATTTCAGAGACCCCCAAGCCACAGAGGAGACGGTGCTGAGGCAGCTGACCCTCTCTTTTCACAATGGCAGAATCGGGGGGGAGAAACCCACCAAGGGGAAGGTGTGTGAGACCCGCCCCGTCTCTGATAAGAGAAAGTGGAGGCAAGAAGGGAATTGGCAGGCAGGCAGAGAAGTGGTTTGCTACGGGTGCGGGAAGACAGAGCACATGAGGAGGGAATGCTGGGCTCCGAGGCAGGAAAAGAGAGGTCCACAGGCCCCAACCTCAGCCTCAGTCCCCAAGCCAGCTGTGCCCAGCCCTGCCACCCCACTCGAGGATCTCCTCGCGGCTCTGCAGGCACTCCTTACCAGACTGGGAAGGTCACAGCCCTGACCGGGGGAGAAATCCCTCAGGCCCAGACCAACACCCCCCAATGACTCGACCCCGAGGAACCCGTGTACCTCTGCCCGGTCACCTATGATGCGTGGAACAGGCCACGTGTCATGATGGGGGTTGAGGGGGTCCGGGGGGAGTATCTGCTGGACAAAGGGGCCTCGTGCACCCTGGTTCGTGTAGATGACCCGACCACCTCACCCCTATCCAGTGGGATCCCCTACTGCCTAACCAGCTTCACTGGAGAAGGACGCGAAGGCTTCTTCTCCAAACCACTGCAGATACACATAGGCCCCCTCCACACCATGTGGAAGTGTGTCCTTCTGCCGTGGGAGGGAGTGGGTAAAGGCATCCTAGGGGCAGATTTCCTCAGCGGCCAGAAAATTCTGGTCGACCTGAGGAACCACTGTCTGTGGGGCACAGCTGACACCGGGGAGGGGGAAGGTACAACAGGCATCCAGGGGGAGCAGGGGAAGGGTTCCCTCTGCACTGTAAAGCCGAAGGAGGGATATGACCTCAGCGCTCTGGTAGACGGCACCCCGATGATCTATCAGGCTTTTGTGCGGGTCAACCTGGCGACATTTGCTAGGCATAAGCACGACTGTGGACGGGTAAATGGGGTCGAGGTCAGAGTAGATGGGGACCCCATGTCTAAGCCCCAGAAGCAGTATAATTTTCGCAGGGAGGCTGAGGCAGACCTAGAGGTCGCATTGGGGTCTCTAGTCAGACAGGGAGTGTTGAGACCAATAGCCACACATGTGAACTCTCCACTTTGGCCGGTTAGGAAACCGGACAATACTTAGAGGGCCACGGTGGACTACCGAGTCCTCAATAAAAATACCCCTGCCTGTGCGCCCACAGGGGCAGCCGTAGTCGACCTTGTCGCAGCCATCCCCGCGTCCGCAGCCGTCTTTATGGTGCTGGACATCTGGAATGGGTTCTGGTCCATCCCGCTGCGGTGGGAGGACCAGTACAAATTCACCTTTACATTCAAAGGACAGCAGTATACCTGGAACTGTCTTCCCCAGGGCTTCCACAACAGTCCGAGCATTTTTCATCAGTGTATGGCCAACTGCCTGAAAGAGTTGAGCAGACCCAGACAGCTAGTCCAGGATGTGGATGACCTGCTGCTATTCTCCGATTCGGAGGAAGAGCACGGTCCCCTGCTGGCAGAGCTGTTGGGACTGCTGCACGAGGAGGGTTTTAAAGTAAACCCGAAGAAGGCACAGATCGGCCAGACAGAGGTAAAATTCCTGGGGCTGACTGTGCGGGCAGGGGAGAGAGCCATTGATGAGGCTAAGAGGAGGTATGTTCAGGAGTTACTGGCTCCGACTACAGTTACAGGGGTGAGGCCGTTCCTGGGTCTGACCGGTTACTGCAGGGACTTCATTGAGGATTACGCAGCCATTACAGCCCCCCTACTCCGGCTCCTGCACAAAGGCGTGGAGTGGGAGTGGGATGAGGATGTGATGCAACTTTTACCCGCCTCAAGGGAGACCTGCAGAAAGCCCCGGCCCTGGGAGCGGTAGATGAGGGCGAGGAATTTTTCCTGGAGGTAGCAGCCAGCGGGGATAGCTTAAGTGCTGTGCTGATGTAACAGCAGCACGGCCAGCTGAGGCCGGTGGTCTACTCCTCCAGGGTCCTCACTGAGGGTGAGAGGGGTTACTCAAACTGTGAAAGGCATCTGCTGGCCACCCACTGGGCTGTGAAGCGGTGGCAGGTGTTTATAGGAGGGTCCCCAATCACCCTCCTCACTCATCACACCCCCACTCAGATGCTGCTGGATGGGAGAATTAAGGATGGGACAGTGAGCAGCGCACGCGTTGCTCGCTGGACCCTCCTGCTCTCACAGATGGATTTGAGAGTAAAAGGGATGTGTGAGCCCCGACTGGCAGCCAACATGCTGTGCCCCGGGAAAGCCCACCGTTGCTCCCTTGAGGGGGTCTGGGACGTGGACATAGGGCTCCGGGCGGGGATCCATCCCCATGGCCGGGAGATCTATGTTGACGGGTCCAGCATGGTGGTGGCGGGGGAAAGGCTCACAGGGTGCGGGATTTATGATCCCCAGGCAGGCATTGCCAGGGCCATAAAGCTCCCAACCACCATGAGCTCCCAGGATGCTGAACCGTCGGCAGTCATGTATGTAGTCACCCACCCCGACGAATTCCCACGGCCCGATACCATCTGTTCAGATAGTATGTTCACCTGCAGTGTCTGCACCGAGTACCTAGCCATCTGGTCCCGTCGCAGGTATACATCTGCAGACGGTAAGCCCCTGGCCATAAAACCCCTACTGCAGCACATCATGCAGGCAGTCGGGACCGGGGCAGACAATTGTATTCACAAAGTGAAGGCCCGTTACAAACATGAGCCCAGGGCTGCAGGGAACCAAAAGGCAGATCAACTGGCCAAAGAGGGAGCCCGAACGGGAACCAAGTGGAACCCGCTCGAGGCGGGCCCCATAGCAGCTATCCGGGGCGGACAGGGGACACAAGGGAGCGCAGGGATGGCTTTGGCCCCAGACCTCCAGCAGGTACAGGCGCGAGATCCCGTCCTCAAGTCCGTCATGGACAAGCTGACTGCGGGAGAAAAGGTCGAAGGACCGTACGGAGGCACAGGCATCCATATTAGGGAGAAGATGTTGTTTAAAGGAGAGCAGTGGATAGTGCCCCAGCAGCACCAGAGGGAGATCCTTCAGCTGGCCCACACAGGCCCTGGAGCTGGACACCCCGGACCGGAGGTCACCTGGCAACGGGTGGAACAGGTCGGGTGGTGGCCCCAGCTCTGGGAAGACACTCGTGAATTTTGAGCGAACTGTCTTGTCTGTGCAACCAATAATCCAGATCCCCAGAAAAGAAAGGTGTCTCTAGGACACGCAAGGAGGGTAGAGGGATCTTGGCAATCGATACAAATCGATTACATAGGGCCCCTACCTGTGGTTAAGGGAGGGTACCAGTACTGCCTGGTTTTGGTGGACACTTTCACAAAGTGGGTTGAAGCCTTCCCTTGCCGAACAGCCACAGCAGCGGGGACCGCCAGGATATTGGTTCGGGAGGTGTTCTCCAGGTGGGGACTTCCTCAGTACGTGGAGTCCGATCGGGGGAGCCACTTCACGGGACAGGTCATGCAGGCAACCCTCAAGGTGCTGGGGATTGAGGGGAAGTGGCACGTCACCTACAACCCCCAGTCCTCGGGCCTAGTGGAGCGTATGAATAGGACCTTGAAAGAAAAACTCAGGAAGGAGACTGGGGATTCCCCGCAGAGGTGGGTGGAGAGGTTGTCCCTGGTTTTGATGGGGATCCGGGCCAGCCAGTCGAAAAGCACGTGTTTTCCCCATACGGGCTCATGACTGGAAGAGCCATGCGAACCCCCACCCATGTACTTGCCCCGGTCCTGACGGAAGCTCAGGGAATCGAGGTGAATAGGGACCACTTTACCAAGAGTCTGTTGGAGCACCTCAAGCAGATTCACTGGCAGGCGGCCACTAACACGGGGAAGCAGCATCAGGCCAACCGATTGCTGCTGGAACCGAGCAAACACCACAAGTGGCAGGTAGGGAACCCGGTCATGGACCGCAACTTTGCCAAGGTGGGGGTCTTTGAGCCACTATACATGGGACCTTACAGCATTGTCGACAAGGCAAGCCCCATGGTATACGTGGTCAAGATGCCCCGCCGGGTTAAATGGTTTCACATTAACCAATGTAAACTGTTTAACCCCAACAAGGCAAAACCTCGTGGGAAAGGGCAGCCCGGAGGGATAATCCCAACGGGAAGCCCAGGTCCCCAGCCCACCACTGCAGCCCCACCGATCCCACCACAAGGTCTGATGCAATCAGTTTGACCAGCTCAGACAGAGTGGCACCTCTGTCAAGATAGTGAACAATCATGTTCATTCCAGACAGATGGAGACACATCGAACTGCCATTCACACCCCATGAATGGACTATAAGAAAAGCTGAAAACACACACAAGGAAGTTGGAGAGGTTGGAGGTTTTGGAAGGTGGGGGAGGTTTTGGAGAGGGGGGAGGTTTTGGAAGTTGGAGAGCTTGGAGCTTGGAGCTGGCAGCTATCAGCTTGTATCCAGAGAGAGCTCTCTCTCCCTCTCGCTCTCGCTCCACCAGAGGAAGAAGCAGCAGCTCCGCAGACAAAGCCACGGAGACTGAAAACCAGCAGGCGGTGGCAGTGACTTCCCACAGCTGAGATGAGCAAGGAAACCAACCAGTTGGAGTCAGCTTTTGGGAGTTGAGTCAGTTTTTCACAGGGCCCTCGCTCTGGGGAAGGTGTGCTTAACTCCAGCAGCTTTTTGCTTCGGAGCCAACCGAAAGGCGAAGAGAAGAAACCGACGCAACATCGAGGAGGAAAACCGAACCGATCGACAATGTAAAACCCACCCCAGAGGGACCCCGAGCTGAAATAAGTGTCCCCAGAACCCCGGAGTTGATAGGATTGTGAGTATTGCCCAAACCCCCTCACAGACTCAATTTAGGATAGGAATTGGTAAGAAGGCTGGAAGTGGGAGGTGTGGTTGTGTGTGAGTGGGATGTTTTAACCTCTTGTTTTCCCCTTCCCTGTTGCGAGATTTTTCAAGTTGTTGAGTAAGATTGTGCCATTACTGTTATTTATGACCTTTTCCTATGCTCTCTATCTTGGTGTTTACTATTCTAAATAAACAACATTAGCCATTTTGTACTCTTACCCACTGTGTCTGGTGCCTCGTTATTCACCCATTCTCATAAATTACATGTACAGAGCCCCAGGGGAGTGTGGATTCGAACCCACATCCCAAGCTCCCCTTATAGACCTGTAATAAAGGACTACGGTTACACCTTACTTCGAGCTCACAGCATCTGGTTGGACTCTTTATTAAACATAACAACTGACGACGAGATACAGATGACGAACCCCACCGCAATGATGCAGAGCACAGTAGGCATCCTTGAGAAATTTGAGAAACCTTCGTGGAGCGACTCGACCAATACGTCGTGGCCAATGAGCTGGAAGGAGATGCGAACGCTGCCAAAAGGGCAATCTTCCTCACCGTTTGCGGGGCACCAATGTATGACCTCATAAAAAATCTGCTCGCTCCAGCGAAAACCACAGAGAAGTCATGCGGTGATTTGTGCACACTGGTCTGGGAGCATCTAGACCTGAAGGAAAGTGTACTGATGGTGCGGTACAGGTTCTACATGTACAAGAGGTCCGAAGGACAGGAAGTAGAGAGCTACATCACCGAGCTAAGGCGCCTTGCAGGGCATTGCGAATTTGAAGGATACTTGGAGCACATGCTCAGGGGCTTCTTTTACTTGGCATTGGCCATGAAGTAATACTTCGCAAACTTCTGACTGGAGAGACCCTAATCTTGAGTAAAGCCATAGCGATAGCCCAGGCGGTCATCGCCACCAGTGACAATACCAAACAAATTTCTCAGCAAACGAGTGCGGCTGCAAGTACTGTGAAAGTAATGTTGTTTTCGAATCTTAATGTACAGGGTGGCCTCACATGCCTGCAGCTGCACGTCCGCAGATGTCTCAGAGTCCACCATCAAGGGTGGGGAATGCAAGGCCATTAACACCTTTGATGGCGCTGTGGGGGTGATCATCTTTTCCATTCATGCCGCTTCAAAGGATACGTTTGCAAGGGCTGTGGAACAATGGGACACCTCCAACGAGTGTGCAGGCGAGATGCAAACCCTGCTAATCCTGCAAACCACCATGTTGCAGAGGAGGGCAGATCCACGGTGGATCACGACAAACCAGAGCCTCAGACCGAGGAGGCAGAGGTATATGGGGTGCACACATTTACCACAAAGTGTCCCCCGATAATGCTGAAGGTTGAATTAAATGGACTCCCGGTGTCAATGGAACTGGACATGGGCACGAGCCAGTCCATAATGAGCAAAAAGACTTTCGATAAATTGTGGTGAAGCAAGGCCTCAAGGCCAGTCCTGACTCCCATTCGTACTAAACTGAGAACATACATTAAGGAACTGATTCCCGTAATCGGCAGTGCTACTGTAAAGGTCTCCTACGATGGAGCGGTGCACAACCTATCATTCTGGGTGGTACCGGACGATGGTCCCATGCTACTCAGTAGGAGCTGAATGGGAAAGATATGCTGGAACTGGGACGACGTCCGAGCGCTCTCGTCCGTCAATGACACTTCATGTGCCAGGTCCGAAACAAGTTCCCCTTGCTGTTCGAACCGAGCATCAAGAAGTTCCAGGGAGCAAAAGTGCAGATCCACCTGATTCCGTGGGTGTGACCGATCCATCACAAGGCGAGAGCGGTCCCTGACACGATGAGAGAGAGAGTGGAGATCGAGCTGGACCGGCCGCAATGAGAGGGCATCATTTCGGCAATCGAATTCAACGAGTGGGCCAGTCCGATTGTTCCAGTCCTCAAGGAAGATGGCACCATCAGAGTCTGTGGTGATCACAAAGTAACTATCAATCATTTCTCCCTGCTGGATCAATATCCACTACCAAATGCAGATGACCTATTTGCAATGTTGGCGATAGGAAAAATGTTCACGAAGCTGGATTTGACCTCGGCCTACATGATGCAGGAGCTGAAGGAATCATCGAAGGGCCTCACCTGTATCAACATGCACAAAGGTGTTTTCATTTACAATAGATGCTCATTTGGGATTCGATCAGCCGTGGCGATAGTCCAGAGGAACATGGAAAGCTTACTGAAGTCCGTCCCGTGCACCGTGATCTTCCAGGACGACATCATGGTTTCAGGTCGGGACTCTGTCGTGCACCTGCAGAACCTGGAGGAGGTTCTTAGTTGGCTTAGTCATGTGGGGCTCAGGTTAAAACACTCGAAATGCGTTTTCCTTGCGCCTGAAGTGGAGTTCCTGGGGAGAAGAATCGCGGTGGATGGCATCAGGCCCCCGACTCGAAGGCGGAGGCAATCGACAACGCACCGAGACCACAGAACATGAGGGAGCTGCGGTCGTTTCTAGGATTCCTGAATTACTTTGGTAACTTCTTACTGGGTCTTAGCACATTGTTAGAACCACTGCACTCTTTACTGTGTAAAGGAGATGAATGGGTATGGGGTAAAAGCCAAGACAATGCATTTGTAAAGGCGAGGAAACCGTTATGCTTAAACAAATTGCTTGTGATCTATGATCCATGTAAGCGTTTGGTGCTAACATGTGATGCATCGTCGGATGTGTATTGCAACAAGCTAATGAATCTGGGAAAATGCAACCGGTTGCTTATGCATCCAGAAATCTGTCTAAGGCTGAGAGGGCCTACAGCATGATTGAAAAAGAAGTGTTAGCATGTCTTTATCGGGTGAAGAAAATGCATCAATATCTGTTTGGGCTCAAATTTGAATTGGAAACTGACCACAAGCCACTGATATCCCTTTTTTCTGAAAGTAAGGGGATAAATACGAATGCATCGGCCCGCATCCAGAGATGGGCGCTCACATTGTCCGCATACATCTACTCCATCCGCCACAGGCCAGGCACAGAAAACTGTGCCGGTGCTCTCAGTAGGCTGCCATTGCCCACCATGGGGATAGAAATGGCACCGCCCACAGATTTGGTCATGGTAATCGAAGCACTCGAGAGTAAGCAATCACCTGTTACCGCCCGACAGATTAGAATCTGGACGTGCCAGGACCCCTTACTGTCATTAGTAAAAAATTGTGTGCTTCACGGGAGCTAGTCCAGTGTCCCATTCGGAAGAAATAAAGCCGTACCAGCGCTGCAAAGATGAAATGTCCATACAGGCAGACTACCTTCTGTGGGGTAATCGGATAGTGGTACCAAAACAGGGCAGGGCACTTTCATTAGTGATCTCCACAGTAGTCACACAGACATTGTAATGATGAAAGCGATTGTCAGATCCCATGGATGGTGGCCCGGTATCGATGCGGACTTAGAGTTCTGCATGCACAGATGTACATATGTTCACAGTTAAGCAATGCACCCGGGGAGGCACCACTAAGTTTATGGTCTTGGCCCTCGAACCTGTGGTCTCGGGTCCATGTCGACTATGCAGGCACGTTCTTGGGTAAAATATTCCCAGTGGTTGTAGATACGTACTCCAAATGGTTGAATGTGAGATAATGTCAGCTAGCACGTCCGCTGCCACCACTGAAATCCGGCGGGTCATGTTTGCCACGTACGGTCTACCCGATGTCCTTGTGAGTGACAACGGGCTGTGTTTCACCAGTGCTGAGTTCAAAGAGTTCATGACCCGCAATGGGATCAAACATGTCACATCTGTCCCGTTCAAACCAACATCTAATGGTCAGGCAGAGAGAGCAATGCAAACAATCAAGCAGAGCTTGAAGAGGGTAACTGAAGGCTCCCTACAGACTCGCCTATCCCGAGTCCTGCTTAGCTACTGCACGAGACCCCACTCGCCCACTGGGATCCCACCTGCTGAATTGCTCATTGAAAGGCACTAAAGACAAGGCTCTCATTAGTTCACCCTGATCTACATGAACAGATAGAGAGCTGGCGGCTTCAACAAAGTGCATACCATGAGAGTGCAAATGTGTCACGTGAGATTGAAATCAATGATGCCGTATTTGTATTAAATTATGGACAAGGTCCCAAGTGGTTTCCCGGCACTGTTGTGGCCAAAGAGTGGAGCAGGTTATTTCGGGTCAAACTTTCAAATGGACTCATTCACTTAGAAACACTTGGACCAAATCAAACTCAGATTTACGGACTATCCTGAGCAACCCATATTAGACCCTACCTCTTTGACCCCCCCCAATATACACCATGGAGCAGAAAACTGAAATTCTAGCAGGGGAGATTGCCCAGATTAAACCCCCAGCATGGTGGGATTTGGAAATACGGGCAGACATACCTGCATGGATCCGGGTGGGATCGCATGCCTTAGTAATCGGCCAACTCCTGATTGTAGCATTTCTGCTAGTTACAAGCTGTAAGCTCAGGAGAAAAAGAGAAAGAACGCAGTTCCTCAGGCTACTACACAGCCAGGAGAGCCATTGCTAAAAACTCAAGGTGTGTAATCAAAGCTTGACCGCGACACTGAGGCGGTTTTGTTATTTCCAGGGATGACTGCGTTTTTCATACATGGCTCCTGGGGAGTTTGCAGGGCAGGTTTCTTTGTTTTACGTTTGAGACTGAAATGAGACTCATTTCGCATAGACATAGACTTTTAACAGTCTTTAAACTCCCGCTGGAGGTCCCGAGTTCAATTCCAGAACTGGGAAATGTTCGAGTTGCAACATGTTTTAAGTAAGTGCAGAGGCAGGGAAATGGGGGAGGGCAGGGTGGAAGGCAGGAGAGATCAAATGACAAAACGGTGATGGTGCATTTCTCTTCAACAAATATTCATTATTAGATGCAGGTAAAATATCATTAAAATTATCCAGCGTATTCTGAATTGTTTCCCCTAATACCATCTGTACAATAGCCAGAAATTAAATATCGTGTCACATGGTGCGATAGCATGTTCCAGTTCTATATATGTATCCATAGAATCAATTGCCAACAGTATCTTCAAACCCAATGACGACATTTATTTCCAATGTGTTTGCTGCAGGAACATGATCAGTCTATTTTTTTAATCGTTTTACTCAAACTGAATGCTCCCAAATGTATTGGAGTGGGAACTCACTGGATAACAGTGCAGCTGGCAATGTTTGCGGAATATATTCGCGCAGCCAAAATGCACATTGACAACCTGGAACTGTGGGGCACTGAATCCTCAGAGGGAAAATTAACAGTTAAAGGCTTTTTCCCAGGGTGGACTCGAACAGTTAACAGCCGAACACACTAACCCATTGTGCCACAGAGACTGATGCAAGCACATGTTACAAGACATCTTTAACCAGGGTGTCAATGACTTAAAGCTTCAGATTGCTCTGACCAGGTTGGAACTTGTCCACTCTCAGCTTTACGTTTCCAAAATAAAGCGTGCTTCATTGTGGATGCCTGGAAGCAGTCTGGTCCCGCAGTTGCCCCAGGCTAAGTGAGTGGGCAAACATTTGGCAGATGGAGTATAATGTCGGAAAGTGTGAGGTCATGCACTTTGGCTGAAAAATCAAAGAGCAAGCTATTATTTAAATGGAGAAAGATTGCAAAATGTTGCAATGCAGCGGTACCTGGGGGTACTTGTGCATGAAACACAAAAGAATAGTATGCAGATACAGCAAGTGATCAGGAAGACCAATGCAATCTTGGCCATTATTACAAAGGGGATGGAGTATAAAAGCAGGAAAGCCTTGCAACAATTCTACAGGGTATTGGTGAGGCCACACCTGGTATACTGCGTGCAGTTTTGGTTTCCATATTTACGAAAGGGTATACTTGCTTTGGAGGCAGTTCGGAGAAGGTTCACTAGGTTGATTCCGGAGAGGAGCGGGTTGACAGGGAGGGACAGGTTAAATGCAAGAAGAATGTTCCCAATGTTGGGAAAGTCCAGAACCAGGGGACATAGTCTAAGGATAAGGGGTAAGCCATTTAGGACAGAGATGAAGAAAACTGTCCTCACTCAGAGAGTTGTGAACCTGTGGAATTCCCTACTGCAGATAGTTGTTGATGCCAGTTCATTCGATATATTCAAGTGGGAGTTAGATATGGCCCTCATGGCTAAAGGGATCAAGGGGTATGGAGAGAAAGCAGGAAAGGGGTACTGAGGTGAATGATCAGCCATGATCATATTGAATAGTGGTGCAAGTTCGAAGGGCCGAATGACCTACACCTGCATCTATTTTCTATGTTTCTATGTTTCTATGTTGACTTATGAGGAAAGGTTGAGTAGGTTGGGCCTTTACTCATTGGAGTTGAGAAGAATGAGAGGTGATCTTATTGAAACGTATAAGATTTTGAGGGGACTTGACAAGATGGATGCAGAGAGGATGTTTCCACTGATGGGGGAGACTAGAACTAGAGGGCATGATCTTAGAATAAGGGGCCACCATTTAAAACGCAGATGAGGAAAAATTTCTTCTCTCAGAGAATTGTAAATCTGTGGAATTCACTGCCTCAGAGAGCTGTGGAAGCTGGGGCGTTGAATAAATTTAAGACAGAAATCGTTTCTTAAACGATAATGGGATAAGGGCTTATGGGGAGCGGGCGGGGAAGTGGAGCTGATTCCATGATCGGATCAGCCATGATCTTATTAAATGGCGGAGCAGGCTCGAGGGCCGTATGGCCTACTCCTGCTCCTATTTCTTATGTTCTTATGTTCTATAATCTGGAAACACTATTCCACTGTTTATACAAACATTAAGAGAGTAAGAGGAGATAATAAATGATGTTTGTACAGGAGGAATTTTTGGGGAAGGGGAATGCTTGTCTCCAGGAAGTACTTGAGGCAGACACCACTGCAACTTCTGAGGCAAAAGTGAGCAATATTTGACTCAGATGAAGACACAAGACTATGTTTTTAACAGGTAACAGGGGATTTGTCTGCCTTTAATCCCATTATCTTACTGAGTACCACCTCCTTCGTGATTGTGATTGTGTTAAGTTCCTCCCTGCTATAGCTCCTTGACTTTCCACTGTTGGAATATTGTTCGTGTCCTCTGCCGTAAAGATTGATACAAAATGTTTGCCTTTTTCTGGCCGAGTCATAGAATATAAGAGCAGGGAGCTTATGCTTCAATTCTATAATACTTTGTTTCGGCCACAGCTGGAGTACTGCATGCAGGAGATTTACAAGGATGCTGCGTGGAATGGAGAATCTTAATTATGAGGACAGATTGGATAGGCTGTGTTTCTTCTCATTGGAACAGAGAAGGTTGAGAGGAGACCTCATTGAGGTGTACAAAATATTGAGGGGCCTGGACACAGTGGATAGTAAGGGCCTATTTCCATTGGTGGAGGGGTCTATTACGAGGGGGCATAGTTTTAAGTTGGTTGGTGGAAGGTTAAGAGGGGATTTGAGGTGGGCGGGGGGCTTCTTTCTGCAGAGGGTTGTGTGGATCTGGAACTTGCTGCCTGGAAGAGTGGTGGATGCAAAAACCCTCACCACTTTTAAGAGATGGTTGGATGGGCACTTAAAGTGCCGTAACCTGCAGGGTTACGGACCTAGAGCTGGTAATTGGGATTAGACGGGATGACCTTTTGTTGGACGGCACAGATATAATGGTAAGTACTGCGTGGAATAGAATACGGCCAGGGTGATCTCCTGGAGTAGTTTCGATCGTCTGGATCGGTCAGAGAGGAATTTTCACAGATTTATTCTGCATAAATTGGCCTGGGTTTTTATCTGGTTTTTGCCTATCCCAGGAGATCACACGGCTCCGGTTGGGATGGAGTGTAGAATGTTTCAGTGTAAAGTGTGTCGCAGTTGTGTGCGGTGGACTGGTTGGGCTGGGTGCTCTATGCCTTTCCGTCATCATTCATAGGTTTATATGCAACCTTTAGGGCTGCTGACCAAGGGCCATGCAGCTCTTTGTCAGCCGGCGTGGACACGATGGGCCGAAATGGCCTCCTTCTGCGCTGTAAATTTCTATGTTTCTATCTTTCTAAAACATTGGTGGGAGTTGTCTATTGGCATCCAAACAGTAATGGTAATGTAGGGGACGGCATCAAAGAGGAAATTAGAGAAGCATGTAACAAGGTTACTGTGGTGTATGCAGCACTCAAATCACTGACTCTGCACAGTCTGGTGTTGTAGTAACTGCTGCGACCTTAGTCGTTTATTGTGTAACTCCAGAGTGCCTCTCAGGTGTGGTGGGCAGCCTTTTATACTCTGTCTTGCAGGTACTTTCGGGTCTCCCACCACAGCGCCCTCTGTGGCACATCATTGTAACTATACGTAAAATGTACCAGGACAATACATAACATCTCACTCCCCACCCCAGCAGTTCCACAAGCACATTGCATGTAAACTTGGCCTTGTTCATCCTGGTTGATTTGTGTCTGTCAGTCCATGACCATCCATTTCCCTCTTCTCCCCCCATGTAGAGATGATGCTTGCGAACCGGTGCAAGTATGTGGTATTTGTAGACCTTACATGGGTGATGAAGTACACAAGCATAATCTCCAGCAGAAAGCAGGTATACCTAGACAGTACATTTGTGCAGTACCTATGGATGCTTTGAAGAGTTACATCAAAAGGTTGCAGGTACACTGAACAGTTATTTAATCCCCGCTCCACTGGGTGACGTATGGTGGCGGCATACTGCCCCTTTTTGCCCGAGGTAGTGGGCTGAGCTGAGACAGGGTATCGCAACTAGTGCGTTGCCTCTGTTCTCAGAAAGTAGTCGCCTTTGCGGCTCATCTGCAGCCGCTGAACCATTACATGAATCACATGAAATCGGAAATCGCATTAATCCATTAGTCATGTTAGTCACAGATCCATTAACCCTTTTACTTGAGCATTGTGATACTAACTCTTTTTGTCGATCATATCAATCATTTTAAACACAGTAGTCATTTCAGCATCAAAATATTAACTCTTGTCATAAATCACGTCATCATACAAATCACATTGATCATTTTGACTCACTCTTGCTCTTACAAAAGTCTCTTGGTGGGGACCGCCAATGGTGTAAGGCCCTTTTAAGGCTCCCGGGTACATTTCCCTTTTAAGACGCCATCTTGTTTTTCCACGATGTTTCCGCAGGGGGGGCCGCCATTTTCGGTGCTGTGCTGGTCCTGCCTCTCTCTCTGCACAACTCTGCTGCCACGAGGCTCGCCGCCATCTTAACTTCTTCAGCAAGGTCATTACTTTATCATCACCAGTTCTAGGTTGCTGGTCCAGTACTCTGTGACGGGCTCGGCACAGTGAGTCTTTATCTTCCTGACGAAATGCAGAGCACACTTGTTTACATTTGGTGTCAGAAGTGGGATCTCAACAGACGACTACCGAAAACTTGCGAATTAAGAGCCAGACTAGCCTTGGACGAGACGGGAGGAAAGTAGCCACTGGAGTGAGGATAATTTAAATACCGCTCCAGTTTCCTTCGGTTTCAAAAGTCTGAGGAAAGTTTGGCCACTCGCTGGTTCTCAGGTAGCGTCTGAACGAGATCCAGGACAATCTGGTGAATACCTTTTAAACTTAGAATAGGGAAGGATAGGGAATTTGCGCGGCGACGCGGAAGGATAAGTAGGGCTTAGAATAGGTAAATCTGGAACCTAGAACAAATTAAGTAAGGCTTACCGCGCAGCGACACGGAGGGATAGACAATCGCATGGCGACGCAAACAGGAAAACCGCGCGGCGACGCAGAGGGATAGATAATCGCGTGAATCGCGCGGAGACGCAGAGGTTAGGGAGTTAGGTAAATTAAGCCGCGGGGCGACGCGACACTGTGTAAATTTAAAATTGTACTTATTCCAGGTACGGCGTCGATCTTGTATATCACTTGATCTGCCAAGGCTCTGGGTAAGATAACTTAAACCACCGCGGGATGACGCGGGGACAATCGGGATTAATTAGGACCCGAATCCAACGCGGGGCGACGCGAGGGATCGGGATTAGTTAGGACATCCTACGCGGGGCAATGCAAGGATGGGTAATCATTTAGATAGAACCACGAATACCGGTAGTCCACTACAAAAGTTATGTGAGGAATTCCCTGAAAAAGCTGGACAATTATACTGTTATCTGCAACTTTGAACAAATTACTAGGAGATGATCAATGGCCACTAGGGGGCACCAAAAGCTTGGAGGTAGCAAAATGGGTGCAGGGATTAATTTGGAAGAGTGGACGGGGGAAAGGGGATAGGGATCTCATAGCCGCATGGAGGCATTACTGTCAAAAGCTAAAAGATGCATCAATTCTGTCGAGTTGGCAGGAAAACGCCACTAAATTAGGAATTTAATTGACAGAAGGAGGACATATTAAACCCGTAGACGTCTTAAAGAAAGAGTGCGCGCATGAGAAACGTACTAGGAGTTCCACTGGGACCTCTGAGAAAGGTATTGACCGACTACGTAGTCTAATGGTTGGCCTTGCATTGACCGAGGCTGACGAGGAAATTGATGAATGGTCACTGACTCGGCGCCCAATGGCGCCTCCCGCAGCCCCTGGCCCCTTCCCGTCCACCTCCACCTTACACTCCGGCGGTAGGAGGTAAAGATAAAGATAACCCCACACCAACGAACCGACAAGCCCAGACAGACCCTTCATCCTCTGATAGCGACTCAGATCCCCAGTTCACGAGCCATGTAGCTGAGAGGACCAGATCACACACCCGGAAGGGCAGATCTACATCTCGAAAGCACAGGCAGTCCCGTGAATCCGCTAGTCAGAATACCAGTCGTGAAAGACAAAACAAACCCTCCCGCTGATCGGGATGCGGAGGTGCTGCGCAGTCAGACGGCTCCGAGCCACCCTCCGACCCAGAAACATCTTCCGAGGTTGACGACCCCATCCCAAAGCCCCGGCAACAATTCCCGGTCCGACCAATGCCAAACCCTGACACACAACAAGCTGCAGACCACCCCACCATAGATGTCTATGTGCCTTGGAAACGGAACGAAATTATGGCCATTCTGGCCACCCTGCCAGATCGAAAGAAAGAACCTGTCAAGTTTATAGATCATCTTCGAACTACCGTCGCAGTTTATAATGCAGAGTCAAGGGACCTGTGGGCCCTGGTACAGCAGACCCTGAGCCCAACTGAGCATGCCCGATTTCTAACTCACCTAAGACGGGCAACCCATGACGCGTTGGTGGCTGCACACCCTAAAAATGCCCAGGGCCACCTAAATGCTGTTTTTACAGCTCTCGGCACGACCCTTCAAGAGCCCATCAGTATGGCCGCAGTATTAGAAACTAAACCCAAACGAGACGAAACTGCCGACGAATTCATGGAAAGATTCATTGAAATATACGGAGGTCAATCAGGAGATAATGCCTTCAGGGTGGGAGAGGATTCACCTCAATTCTGTGCTATCCTACTTCAGTGCCTGCCCCATTCCATTGCTCACGTTATCCGGACCAATAATATGAATTGGGCAGATAACAGTAAAGCCCAGATGGAAAGGGCGGCGAAATATTATTGGCAGGAAAAGAAAGAAGATGGGGGAGGTGCGCCCCCAACCTGGGTCAAGACTGAATACGTGACTAGAAAGGGAGAGCCTCCTCAAGGGGAAAGACCGACACCCGACCCGAGAGAATATCAAATGGAACCACAGTACTGTGTAAGGGGTTGGGTAGATAACCGGGGATATGGGTATACCCAACACCCCAACGGCCCCAGCCCTGCAAAGTATGGACCATCACATGGTCTTCCCCGATCAGGAAGAGGAAGCGGTCGGGGCTGGGGAAGGAGAGGGCAATGCTTCAATTGTGGGCAAGAAGGACATTGGAAGGGAGAGTGCCCCTTCGATCGGCACGAAAGAGGAAGAGGAGGAAGAGGAGGGGGGCAAGGGGGGAGAGGACGGGGATCTTATACTAACTTCTCCCAGAACAACCCCTTTGGCCAACCGTCCCACGATTATTCATATTGACCACGTAGCTTGATTGTACAGGGAACCTCCCCGGATGACGAACCGATGATATCGTTAAAAATTCGGAATGAGTGGCAACCCTTCTTCATCGATACGGGAGCCTCTATGTCTTCTGTACAGTCGAAGCTTAAACTCCCCGCCTCCACTGAGACACAGGGACTGTTGGGGTTCCTGGGACAAGTCTCTGCATTCCCGGTGTCAGAACCAGTTAAAGTAGGTTACCAGGAAGAATCGGTGGAACATCGATTTGTTATCACAACCAATCTGGACTGTAACTTGATGGCTCGTGACCTCCTCTGCAAATTCCATTTGCATTTGGAGTGCGGAGATGATGGGATTATTGTAAAACAGGGAACCCTTAAGCGATAGTATTATACCATTAGGACCCCTCAATGGTGGCCTCTGGACCTGCCACAGGCACCTTATCACGTGACCCTAGCATACGATCCCAGCGGCAAGTATCAGGATCTCCAGAACCTTTATCAGGATCACGAAGGGGAAGAGAAGGAAATTCTCTTAAGGGCTATAGTGACTGGACCGGAAGGGAAGGCAGATTTTCTGGAAATGGATAAGAATCTGTGGAGACAGCCCCCGACGGTGGCACCACATGTTACTCGTGAAGTATTACCTCCCCAACACACTAAAGATTTAGGAATTATGGTGCGCCAAGCTATAGACGAGGCTGACCCTACCAGCCCAGATTTGCAGATTGTAAAACATGGCCAAACAGTCCAATTCCACAGGGACCCCGAGAAGGTCCTAACGACTCTGCAGCATCATACTGGCTCGAACATACCCGACTATGTGGATCCTCATGTATGGGCAGAGGACCCCTCCCAAGTGGGTTATACTCCCATTGATCCGATTGAGATCCCGGTGCAGGGCAACATGGATTGGCCCTCTATCCGACAGTACCCACTGAAACTACAGGCAATACCAAGTATCCGCCGATTGATCAAGGGACTAGTGGAACAGGGGATTTTGGTCCAATGCCAGTCCCCGTGTAATACCCCTTTTCTGGCAGTCCCTAAGCCAGGCAAGCCAAACGAATACCGTTTAGTCCAAGACCTTCGAACTATCAATGCTATCGTCCAGCCCCTGCATGCTCTGGTTCCCAACCCAGCGCAGATACTGTCATTAATCCCAGCAAACGCCAAGATCTTCGCAATAATATACCTCCAACACGCCTTCTTCGCTTTGCTGCTAGCCCAGGCGAGTCAGTACCTATTCGCCTTCACTTACCAGGGACAGCAATATACATGGACTAGACTTCCCCAAGGGTTCATCCACTCCCCGACCTTATTCTCAAGCTGCCTGCAGAGACAGTTACAGTTCCTCACGCTGACTAAGGGATCCACTTTGATTCAGTATGTGGATGATTTACTGGTAGCCAGCGCAGATGAACCAAGTAATCAGGAGGATGCTAATCAGTTACTGAATTACTTGTCCTCCCTGGGATACATAGTTTCCCCATCAAAGGTCAAAATTGGCCAGTCTCAAGTCAAGTTCCTTGGGATCATTTTATCAGGCACCCACCAAGCCTTGGAGGCTAGCCGAGTCGAACCGATTTGCCAGTTTCCAGTCCCTAGCACGGCTAAACAAATGCGACAGTGGTTGGGGATGATCAATTACTGTAGATCCTGGATCCCTGATGTTGCCCTGATAACTAAGCACCTCACACTGTACACAAACAAGGAAGGCAGCTTTAAAATAAATACCGCAGACGTCCAAGCTTTTAAGGAACTAAAGACAGCCCTGCTGCAAGCTCCAGCTTTGGGCCGGCCCCTCTATGACCGGCCCTTTCAACTGTATTGTACGATCCTGAAAGACTGTGCTACAGCTGTCTTAACTCAGAAACACGGGGATAAGCATAGGCCTGTTGCCTACTACTCTTCCAAAATAGACCCCGTTGCCTTGGGGCACCCTGTATGTACTCAAATATTAACCGCCATCTACAGTAGCATTCAATCCGCCGCCAACCTTACCCTCCAGCAGGTTATTGTTGTATACACCTCTCACTCCGTAGCTGCCCTCCTGGGTCAGCTGCAGACTCAACACCTTACCATGGCCAGGCAAAGTAGGTATGACATCTACCTACTAAATAATCCTAAGCTGACCTTTCGGCACTGTACTGCCATTAATCCGGCCTGTTTTCTTACCGAGCCACCCCAAGATGAGGAAGAGCCCAGTCATGACTGTTTATCTTTAATTCAAGAGGCCACCTCGGTTAGGGAAGATTTAGTTGATGTACCAATGGAGGACCCCGACTGTATTATGTATGTTGACGGAAGCTCTTCCATTGACCCAGAAGGCGGACGAATTTCGGGATACGCCATAGTAAACCAGGAGAATCAGGTCTTGGAATCTGCCGGCTTTGAAACCGCCTATTCCGCCCAACAAGCTGAACTATTCGCCCTCACCCGAGCCTGTATCTTGGCTAAACACCTCAAGGTCAATATCTATACCGACTCTAGGTATGCCTTTGTGGCAGCCCATGATTTCGGACAATTATGGAAAAATAGGGGTTTCCTAACCTCACAGGGAATGAGATATCACATAGGCAACTCGTATCTGACTTGTTGCAAGCCCTCATGCTCCCCAAGCGCATTGCCATTGTTAAATGTACCGCCCACACCACCGGAAAACCCCCGGTTGATATAGGGACCCACTGTGCTGACAAAGAGGCCAAACAGGCCTCTCGTGGACAACAAATGGTAGTGCCCAGAATGATGAGTCAAACTAAAAGTCCTGCCAAGGATAAGTTAGCCTCGGAAAAACCAATGCCAACCATCCAAGATGTCATTAAAGCACAGGAAGACGCTCCTGAAAAAGATAAACTGTTGTGGAAAAATTATGGATGTACTTATGACAATGTTTCTAAACTCTAGACCACTCCCGCGGAACAGACTTGCATGTCTGACGAGTTGGCCCTATGGGTTATTGAATGTATGCATTTTGCTGCTCATTGTGGAGCAAGGACAACAAGTGACACACTTTTGGCCACTTGGTGGCACCCTAGACTCCAGGCGCTGGCCCAGAACATCAGTAGTCGCTGCCTGGTTTGCCAACAGCAGAATCCAGGGAAGGGACTTTCCTGTGATTGGGGTATGACGCCCCTACCCGAAGGTCCCTTTGAGACATTGCAGTTGGACTACATTGAGTTGCAAAGAGTTCAATCTTATAAACATGTGTTAGTAATAGTAGATGTGTTTAGCAAATGGATCGAAGCCTACACTACCCTGGACAATAAGGCTCAAACTGTTGTTAAAGTGTTAATGAGGGAAATTGTTCCGAGATATGGTATCCCAGCTCGACTGAGTTCCGATAATGGCCCTCACTTTATTGGCCAAGTTAACAAAGAATTCTGTTCCCAGATGCGCATTAACCAGCAGCTGCATTGTGCCTACCGACCCCAAGCTGCGGGACTAGTTGAACGTGCTAATCAAACTCTTAAAACCAAGCTTACAAAACTGGTAGCATTAACCAGACTCAATTGGCTCAAACTCCTTCCTATAGCCCTATTCCAGATCCGAACTACTCCCACCGGTAAGGCTGGACTGACCCCCGCTGAGGTCATTTATTCTTAGTCCTGACCAATACCACGGGGATCGGGAGGCCAACCGGGAACATATGTTTAACCCGAAATGACATCCAGTAGCAAGGGACAGATCATAGGGTACAGCAATTGCCCACACAGTCTCAACATCACAACAGGTGCACGAGTCACTATCCTCTCTCACCTTCCGAATAAAACAGGTGGAGGTCTGTGGGCCCAGTCTTGGGACCCCAACACAATATATCAGAAGGCAGCGTATAACGCCACGTATTTTGTGTGCGGGCATAGGGCATATCCCTGGTTGCCTAGGCGATGGACAGGGTCCTGCTATCTGGGATATGTGGTGCCATTTGTGCGGCAAACACGTACCTTGGCAGATGCACATGCCTCCAGCCGACACAGGCGAGCCCTCATCCCGCCGAAAGGTTCTTTGGGGTCATGATGTTCCCATTCAGGATAGGACGCACCATGGATGAAGTACAGAACCTAGAGAGGGTATTGGAACTGATAGCTAAATTTACCGCTGAAGCTCTGGAGGACATCACGGCTGAAATGGTAGCAATGCGGACCGTAGCATTACAAAACTGAATGGCCCTCGATTACCTGTTAGCTGAGAAAGGGGGAACATGTGCCTTAATAGGATCTGAATGTTGCACTTACATTCCCGATAGTTCAGAAAACATAACCAATCTCGCTGATCACATAAGATGGGAGGTGAAGAAGTTATCCACGCCAGCAGGAGGATCTAGCTGGTTTGATTGGCTATTAGGTGGATCCTGGGGATCCTATCTAATGCATGGGGCAATTATTCTCATCGAAGTAATAATTACCTGTTACTTGATTGTTGGTTGCTTTAACCTTTGTTGTAAAGTCATGATGGCAAGGTTAGCAAACGCTCTTGTGGCCACCGGCTCCCGGGTTATGATCCAGCAAACTAAAGAACTACTCGACAAGGAGGATCAGGAAAGACAGTGTGAATGGCTGAATTGAATACTCATGGAATAATTCTAAAGGTTATCATGGAATGATAAAAGGGGGGAATGAGAATGTTGGAAAATGTATACAGACATTGAAGTTGAGAATGTGGGAAAATGTATACAGACATTGAAGTTGAGAATGTTGGAAAATGTACACAGACAGTGAAATTGAACAAAGGATTCATGGAGGAATAGTCTTAAGAATGTCAGACTGCAAATGTTACAACATTGGCACAAATAACAGACTGGCTCAAGGTCTTGCAAAGTCACACCAGTAAACTTGAAACAATAAAGGGTGAGAAAGGCTCTGAAAGGCTCTTTGTGTAAAAACAGCCCATACAGATGTCGGCTCATGAGTGGACAAAGGGAAGGAGGGATCATAAGGGGATAGGCTGAACTGAATGTCACTCTAATTGTATCATGTACTGAAAATGTATAACTGTTGCGACCCTACATTGTAACAGGACTTGTCCATAGGAAGTGGGTGCACTCTAGAGGGAGAGCATTCCTTCTTTCTGATAAGTCCCGGCCGGTGAAACAATTAATAAAATCTGCTTTGTTATAAGCGGCAACGGTGTTCGACTCAGTGAATTTGCTGAACCAGATTGAGGGAAAAGAATCCGTATTTACACTACCAGTGCCACTAGTAAGAGTAGGAATCACAGGATCGCTCAGATGAATACGTGGCTTGAGGAGTGGTGCAGAAGGGAGGGATTCAAATTCCTGGGACATTGGAACCGGTTCTGGGGAAGGTGGGACCAGTACAAACCGGACAGTCTGCACCTGGGCAGGACCGGAACCAATGTCCTCGGTGGAGCGTTTGTCAGTGCTGTTGAGGAGGGGTTTAACGACTGAAAAAGGGCCACATTGCAGCAAAATTCTAAAAGGGCAAAATGTGTTAAAAAGACACCCCTAAAGGCTCTGTGCCTCAATGCGAGCAGTATTCGTAATTAGGTGGACAAATTAACTGCACAGGCAGCAATTAATGAATATGATATAATTGGCATCATGGAGACATGGCTCCAGGGTGACCAAGGCTGGGAACGCAACATCCAGGGGTATTCAACATTCAGTAAGGATAGACAAAAAGGAAAAGGAGGTGGAGTAGTGTTGCTAGTAAGAAAGGACATTAGCTTGGATGATGTGGAATCTGTATGCGTGGAGCTGCGGAATACCAAAGGGCAGAAAACACTAGTGGGAGTTGTGTGCAGACCACCAAACAGTAGTAGTGAGGTTGGGGACAGCATCAAACAAGAAATTAGGGATGCGTGCAATAAATGCGTGCAGTTATCATGGGCAACATTAATCTCCACAAAGATTGGGCTAACCAAACTGTAGCAATACAATGGAGGAGGATTTTCTGGAGTGTATTAGGGATGGTTTTCTGGACCAATATGTTGAGGGACCAATATGTTGAGGAACCAACTAGAAGGCTGGCCATCCTAGAATGGGTGATGTGTAATGAGAAAGGACGAATGAGCAATCTTGTTGTGCGAGGCCCCTTGGGGAAGAGTGACCATAATATGGTAGAATTCCTTATTAAGATGAAGAGTGACACAGTTAATTCAGAGACTAGGGACCTGACCTTAAGGAAAGGTAACTTCGATGGCATGAGACGTGAATTGGCAAGAATAGACTGGCAAATAATACTTAAGGGGTTGACGGTGGATAGGCAAAGGCAAACATTTAAAGATCACATGGATGAACTTCAACAATTGTACATCCCTGTCTGGAGTAAAAATAAAATGAGGAAGGTGGCTCAACCGTGGCTAACAAGGAAAATTAAGGATATTGTTAAATCCAAGGAAGAGGCATATAAATTGGCCAGAAAAAGCAGCAAACCTGAGACATTTAGAATTCAGCAGAGGAGAACAAAGGGTTTAATTATGAGGGGGGAAATAGAGTATGAGAGGAAGCTTGCCGGGAACATAAAAACTGACTGCAAATGCTTCTATAGATATGTGAAGAGAAAAAGAATCGTGAAGACAAATGTAGGTCCCTTGCAGTCAGATTCAGGTGAATTAATAATGGGGAAGAAAGAAATGGCAGACCAGTTGAACAAATGCTTTGGTTCTGTCTTCACGAAGGAAGACGCAAATAACCTTCTGGAAGTACAAGGGGACCGAGGGTCAAGTGAAAAGGAGGAACTGAAGGATATCCTTATTATGTGGGAAATTGTGTTAGGGAAATTGATGGAATTGAAGGCCGATAAATCCCTGGAGCCTGATAGTCTGCATCCCAGAGTACTTAAGGAAGTGGCCCTAGAAATAGTGGATGTATTGGTGATCATTTTCCAAAAGTCTATCGACTCTGGATCAGTTCCTATGGACTGGAGAATAGCTAATGTAACACCACTTTTTAAAAAATGAGGGAGAGAGAAAATGGATAATTATAGATCGGTTAGCCTGACATCAGCAGTGGGGAAAATGTTGGAATCAATTACTAAAGATGAAAAGCAGTGACAGGATCGGTCCAAGTCAACATGGATTTCTGAAAGGGAAATCATGCTTGACAAATCTTCTGGACATTTTTGAGTGGACAAGGGAGAACCAGTGGATATGGTGGACTTGGACTTTCAAAAGGCTTTTGACAAGGTCCCACACAAGAGATTGGTGTGCAAAATTAAAGCACATGGTATTGGGCGTAATGTACTGACATGGAAAGAGAACTGGTTGGCAGACAGGAAGCAGAGTCGGGATAAATGGGTCCTTTTCAGAATGGCAGGCAGTGACTAATGGGGTGCCACAGGGCTCAGTGCTGGGACCCCAGCTCTTTACAATATACATTAATGATTTAGATGAAGGAATTGAGAGTAAAATCTCCAAGTTTGCAGATGACACTAAACTGGGTGGTGGTGTGAGCTGTGAGGAGGACGCTAAGAAGCTGCAGGGTGACTTGGACAGGTTAGGTGAGTGGGCAAATGCATGGCAGATGCAGTATAATGTGGCTAAATGTGAGATTATCCACTTTGGGGGCAAAAACACGATGGCAGAATATTATATGAATGGCGGCAGATTAGGAAAAGGGGAGGTGCAACAAGACCTGGGTGTCATGGTACATCAGTCATTGAAAGTTGGCATGCAGGTACAGCAGGCGGTGAAGAAGGCAAATGGCATGTTGGCCTTCATAGATAGAGAATTTGAGTATAGGAGCAGGGAGGTCTTACTGCAGTTCTACAGGGCCTTGGTGAGGCCTCACCTGGAATATTGTGTTCAGTTTTAGTCTCCTAATCTGAGGCAGGACGTTCTTGCTATTGAGGGAGTGCGGCGAAGGTTCACCAGACTGATTCCCAGGATGGCTGGACTGACATATGAGGAGAGACTGGATTGACTGGGCCTTTATTCACTGGAGTTTAGAAGGATGAGAGGGCACCTCAGAAACATATAAAATTCTGGCGGGACTGGAGAGGTTAGAAACAGGAAGAATGTTCCCGATGTTAGGGAAGTCCAGAACCAGGGGACATAGTCGAAGGATAAGGGGTGAACCATTTAGGACTGAGATGAGGAGAAACTTCTTCACTCAGAGTGTTGTTAACCTGTGGAATTCCCTACCGCAGAGAGTTGTTGATGCCAGTTCGTTGGATAAACTCAATAGGGAGTTAGATGTGGCCCTAACGGCTAAAGGGATCAAGGGGTAGGAGAGGAAGCAGGAAGAGGGTACTGAGGTGAATGATCAGCCATGATCTTATTGAATGGTGGTGCAGGCTCGAAGGGCCTAATGGCCTACTCCTGCACCTATTTTCTATGTTTCTATGTTTCTATGGGCATTGCTCTTTGATGGTAGCTTGGGTACCAATGTATTTCCCACTCATATTTGAAGCATTATCATACAATTGACCGCAGCAATTTTGTAGGTCGATCCTGTTCTCATCCAGAAAGGCCAGTATTATTTCTGCTATTTTTTGTCCCATATGACCGATTATCGGGCAAGAACTTAAGGAATCTTTCCTCAGGACCAGTCGTTACAACTAGGCAGACGACAAATGTCAGCTGATCTGAGTGTGTGACATCTGGCGTTGAATCAACAGATATTAAATAGAACTGGGGGATTGGGTGGGCAAGCCTGCAGCGTCCCATCCTAGGGCAAGGAATTGCTGGCCAGCCAGGCCCAGCACTCACCTGTACGAACCCTGCCTGTATATCTGAGGGCCCAAATACAAGGACTTTGCTCCCGGGGCAGAGTCTCGCTTGACAGGAGCACAGAGCAGTGAATCAGGCATTGAGGGCCAGCGCACCTAACCCGTGGTTCTCCCCATTATCTCGCCATTAAAATCAACACCCGGGAATAATCAGGAACACAAGGTATCCAGCGTGATGACCTCTGACCTGCACTGTCACTGGGCGAGACGCAGAGCCAGGTTGGGAGAGCCACAATGTCGGTACTAGAAACACTTGGGATCTCTGAGTGATGATGGCATTTAGTTTTTGGCTGGTTTTTTTAGCCGGTGTCATGGTGAAGGCCAATAGACACAATTGGGTACCACTGATGCAGGCAAACGGACATCCAGACTGAAGGATGAACCATTCTAATGTGCATTGATTGAGTGAGGATCAATAGTTGATGATCAGGAAAACACACGGGCTCGAATTTCCTCTCAAATTGCCCATTTACCGTCCAGTTACACCCGTTTTGATAAAAAATGGAAATTAGCACCCGTTACCGCCGTTACCGCCCCCGATTAGCACCGACGGTAAATTGGGCCCACCATTACCCGCCGCTACCACCCAGTCACCACCGTTACCGCCCCCGATTAGCGCCGGCGGTAACTTGGGCCCACCATTACCCGCCGTTACCACCCAGTCACCACAGTTACCGCCCCCGATTAGCGCCGGTGGTAAATTGAGCCGCCCGTTACCACAGTTACCGCTCCCGATTAGCGTGGCGATAATTTGGGATGCCCGTTACCACAGTTACCGCCCCCGATTAGCACCGACGGTAAATTGGGCCCACCATTACCCGCCGCTACCACCCAGTCACCACCGTTACCGCCCCCGATTAGCGCCGGCGGTAACTTGGGCCCACCATTACCCGCCGCTACCACCCAGTCACCACCGTTACCGCCCCCGATTAGCGCCGGTGGTAACTTGGGATGCCCGTTACCACAGTTACCGCCCCCGATTAGCGCCGGTGGTAATTTGAGCCGCCCGTTACCACCGTTACCACCCCCGATTAGCGCCGGTGGTAACTTGGGATGCCCGTTACCACAGTTACCGCTCCCGATTAGCGTGGTGATAATTTGGGATGCCCGTTACCACAGTTACCGCTCCCGATTAGCACTGGTGGTAATTTGGGATGCCCGTTACCACAGTTACCACCCCCGATTAGCGCCGGCGGTAATTTGAGCCGCCCGTTACCACAGTTACCGCTCCCGATTAGCGTGGTGATAATTTGGGCCACCCATTACCGCCGCCGATGCTGCAAAGCCCCCGCCCACTTTGCAGATCCCAAACAGTCGGAAAACTCCCTCCCAGCCCGAAATTCCATTAAAATGTGTTTTTAAGGCCTGCTACCGCCCGTTAACGCTGCGCTGGATACCGCCCATTGCTGGAGGACTGACCTGACTTGGGCCCAGCGACATCACTCCCTCCATTTTGCTGCAGCTTCACAGTGGCCCAGAAGATGGTGGATAATGAAGAAAAGCCATTGTTGATGCAAATGTAATGAAATGTGCTGTACATATTAACAGATATGTGAGGTTTGTTCAACATGACCAGCACCACTGTACTGAAGTGATTCTATGCGGATAATTAACTTTTGTATCATTTGAATGTGATTGGGAGAACTTTTCTTCAGTCGGCTTTGGGCTGACATATATGCGGAGTTCCTGCTATAAATCGGTTGTGTGTTCGCTGATTGACACTTGAGCTCTGTGGTGGACGGAACATCACCTCACCAACGTGCAAACATTGTATCAGCAAGTCTATGAAGGATTGTGACCTGTAAAAGCCTTGCAAATGATTGGACAGTGCAGTCAAAAAGTTCTCCTATTCTAATGGCTATTCAAAGAGGCTCGTTGTCTCAGACCCACACCAGGCACAGAATTAAATCCCAGTACAGGATTGGAGAGAGAAAGGGGCTCACTGTCCCACACCGAGGGGGGAGGGGTTGTGTCCACGCAATGGGGGCTCATCCAAGTGTGTACATAACGGCCCGAGGGGGGCGGGGGGTCATTGCGTGCACATGACGGCCTGAGGGGGGGGGCGGTCACTGTGTGTACATAATGACCCTAGGGGGGAGGTCACTGGGTGTGCATAACGGCCTGAGGGGGGGAGTCACTGTGTGTACATAATGACCCGAGGGGGGAGTCACTGTGTGCACATAACGGCCTGAGGGGGTGGTCACTGTGTGTACATAATGACCCGAGGGGGGAGTGACTGTGTGCACATAACAGCCTGAGGGGGGGAGTCACTGTGTGTACATAATGACCCTAGGGGGGAGGTCACTGGGTGTACATAATGACCCAAGGGGGGAGTCACTGGGTGTACATCCAAGTAACCATACTTCACGCGGCTTTACAGTGTGGCCGTGGGGCTATCCAGCTGTAGCAGGCGTCACACTGTAATGTATGCCCCGGTGAGGATGCTCACAGGTTGCTGGAGCTGTTGCATTGGGAGGGGCTGACCCAGTTACGTGATGTTCACAAGACTCAGGGAAACCCCAGTCAGTTGGGTCTGGGCCATCCAGGATAAGGTCTGAGTTTACAAGGGACGCCCTCAATCACACATTTACAGTTGTCTTTCATAAAAGTTGTCAATGTCCCAGGAGTGAGTGAGACACAGTACAATAATGGTTTCATTGAATAAAATTTTATCTAAAAGTAGTAATTTTTTTAAATGTCAACAAAATAATAAAATAACATATTTTTGAAGAATATATATTCTCACAGCAACAAACATTATAAAGAACAAACAACAACAGTATAAACAGCACGGAAAAGACCCTGCCCCCTCCCACAATTCTACCTGCGCCCACCTTTCCCAACACCTTTCCCCAATCCCCCCTGACCCTTGACCCTGACCCCCTCCTGCTCCTCCTCCCACTAACAATCCCCCTGGCCCTGCCCACGTGGGGACCACAACATTCTGCACCAGCACAGCACCTCCATTTATTATTGTTATTATTCTTTTTCACATATATGATTATTATTACTTACATTATGAGTTATATTCTGATATAATATTATATAATTGTGAAAATTGTAAAGAATGTTCAGAAATCCAGCAAATGCTCCCAGCTCCTCGCCAACGGACATCCAAACGCTCCCAGCCTCCCTCCCCACTCCTCTGCCCCCCCTCTCCACTCCTCTGCCCCCACTCCCCACTCCTCTGCCCCCACTCCCCACTCCTCTGCCCCCACTCCCCACTCCTCTGCCCCCACTCCCCACTCCTCTGCTCCCCACTCCTCTGCCCCCACTCCCCACTCCTCTGCCCCCACTCCCCACTCCTCTGCCCCCATTCCCCACTCCTCTGCCCCCACTCCCCACTCCTCTGCCCCCACTCCCCACTTCTCTGCTCCCCACCCCTCTGCTCCCCACTCCCCTGCCCCCCCTCCCCACTCCCCTGCCCCCTCTCCCCACTCCCCTACCCCCCTTCCCCACTCCTCTGCCCCCCTCCCTACTCCCCACTCCTCTGCCCCCCTCCCCACTCCCCACTCCTCTGCCCCCCTCCCCACTCCCCACTCCTCTGCCCCCCTCCCCACTCCCCACTCCTCTGCCCCCCTCCCCACTCCCCACTCCTCTGCCCCCCTCCCCACTCCCCGCTCCTCTGCCCCCCTCCCCACTCCCCACTCTTCTGCCTCCCCTCCCCACTCTCACTCTCACTCTCACTCTCCCCTCCCCACTGCTCTCACTCTCACTCTCCCCTCCCCACTCCTCTCACCTCACTCTCACTCTCCCCTCCCCACTCCTCTCACTCTCCCCTCCCCACTCCTCTCACTCTCCCCTCCCCACTCCTCTCACTCGCACTCTCCCCACTCCTCTCACTCTCCCTTCCCCACTCCTCACTCTCCCCCTCCCCACACTTCTCACTCTCCCGCCCCACTTCTCACTCTCCCCCCCCACTTCTCACTCTACCTCCCACCTCTCCCCCTCCCCCCCACTCTCCCCCTCCCCCACTCCTCTCACTCTCCCCCTTTCCCTACTGTTTCCCCCCTCTCCCCCACTGCCCCCCTCCCCTCCGCCTCCCCACTCTCTCCCACTCCCCCCACTCTCCTCCTCCCCCACACTCTCCCCCTCCCCCCACTCCCCCCCCCACCCACTCCTCTCAATCTCCCCCTCCCCCCCACTCCTCTCACTCTCCCCCTCCCCCCCACTCTCCCCATCCCCTCTCCACTCCTCTCACTCACTCCTTCTCCCCCACTCACTCCTTCTCCCCCCTCCCCACACACTCACTCCTCGTTCTCCCCCTCGCCCCACTCACTCACTCGTTCTTCCCCTCCCCCCACTAACTCGTTCTCCCCCTCCCCCCACTTCCTCATTCTCCCCCTCCCCCACCAACTCGTTCTCCCCCCCCACTCACTCTCACGCCCCTCCCCCCACTCACTCGTTCTCCCCCTTCCCCCAACTCACTCGTTCTCTCCCTTCCCCCTCACGTACTCGTTCTCCCCCCACTCAATCGTTCTTCCCTTCTCCCCCACTCTCTCGTTCTCCCCTCACCCCCCACTCACCGTTTCTCCCCTCCCCCACCACTCACTCGTTCTCCCCCTCCCCCCCACCAACTCGTTCTCCCCCCCCACTCACTCTCCC